>NW_027464678.1:652500-660000 GCF_043290135.1 Rhipicephalus microplus
TAAGCTAGGTAGCGTCGTGAAACCACCAAAAACGACGTCATCTAACGAGATAGTGTTGTTTTATTGCGAGTACGAAACTGCGATAGGTAAAATGTTGTGAAAGCACACAAAACGGCATGAACAAGCCAAATACTGCGTGTTGTACCGTTACAAGTGTGAAAGTGCTATGTTGTGACATTCTCGGTAAAGCGCATGCAAGTATCGTGAAACCTTAAAGAACGATGTCATTTAGCGAGATACAGCGTTCTGTACTGTAATAAGTTGGTGAGAAACTGTGAGGTCAAGCAAATATCGTAATTGTGAACGAAACAGTGTAATTGAGCGTCTTTAGATACAAGTGCGAATGTTAGGTTAGGTTGACATATCAACCGTCGTAAAACCGCATTAAACAATGTCACTTAGTCAGATGTAGTGTTTTTCAACATTACAAGTCGGGAACTACGATATCTAATGTGAAAGCGCATGAAACCGTCGTAATCTTGTAGAAAACATTGTAAAGTGGCAAGTAAAACGTTTTCTAACGATAGAAGTGCGAAGGTTAGGTTAGGTTAGGTTAGTTTAAGCTAGGTAGCGTCGTGAAACTACCAAAAACGACGTCATCTAACGAGATAGTGTTGTTTTATAGCGAGTATTAAACTGCGATAGGTGAAATGTTGTGAAAGTACACAAAACGGCATGAACAAGCCAAATACTGCGTGTTCTACCGTTACAAGTGCGAAACTGCTATATTGTGATATTCTCGTTAAATCGCATGCAAGCATCGTGAAACCTTAAAGAACAATGTCATTTAGCGAGATACAGCGTTCTGTACTGCAATAAGTTGGTGAAAAACTGTGAGGTTATGCAAATATCGTAATTGTGAACAAAACAGTGTAATAGAGCGTTTTTAGATACAAGTGCGAATGTTAGGTTAGGTTAAGATATGAACCGTCGTAAAACCGCATTAAACAATGTCAATTACTGAGATGCAGTGTTTTTCACCATTAAAAGTGGGGAACTGCGATATTTATTGTGAAAGCGCTTGCAACCGTCGTTAGGTTAGGTTAGGTTAGGTTAGGTTAGGTTTGGTTAGGTTAGGTTAGGTTAGGTTAGGTTAGGTTAGATTAGGTTAGGTTGGGTTGAGTTGGGTTAGGTTAGGTTAGGTTAGGTTAGGTTGGGTTAGGTTAGGTTAGGTTAGGTTAGGTTACGTTAGGTTAGGTTACGTTAGGTTAGGTTAGGTTAGGTTACGTTAGGTTAGGTTAGGTTAGGTAAGGATAATTTGGTTAGGTTAGGTAAGGTTAGGTTAGGTTAGGTTAGGTTGGGTTGGGGGTTGTTGGGTTGGGTTGGGTTGGGTTAGGTTGGGTTAGGTTAGGTTAGGTTACGTTAGGTTAGGTTAGGTTAGGTTACGTTAGGTTATGTTAGGTTAGGTTAGGTTACGTTAGGTTAGGTTAGGTCAGGTAAGGTTAGGTTACGTTAGAATAGGTTAGGTTAGGTTACGTTAGGTTAGGTTAAGTTAGGTTAGGTTAGGTTTGGTTAGGTTAGGTTAGGTTAGGTTAGCTTAGGTTAGGTTAGGTTGGGTTGGGTTGGGTTAGGTTGGGTTAGGTTAGGTCAGGTTAGGTTAGGTTGGGTTAGGTTAGTTTAGGTTAGGTTAGGTTAGGTTAGGTTAAGTTGGGTTGGGTTAGGTTAGGTTAGATTAGGTAAGGTTAGGTTAGGTTAGGTTAGGTTAGGTTAAGGTATGAAGCGTCGTAAAACCGCATTAAACAATGTCACTTAGTGAGATGCAGTGTTTTTCACCTTTACAAGTTGGGAACTGCGATATCTAATGCGAAAGCGCTTGAAACCGTCGTAATGTTGTAGAAAGCAATGTAAAGTAGCGAGTAAAACGTTTTGTAACGATAGAAGTGCGAAGGTTATGTTAGGTTGAGTTATGTTAGTTTAAGCTAGGTAGCGTCGTGAAACCACCAAAAACGACGTCGTCTAACGAGATAGTGTTGTTTTATTGCGAGTACGAAACTGCGATAGGTAAAATGTTGTGAAAGCACACAAAACGGCATGAACAAGCCAAATACTGCGTGTTGTATCGTTACAAGTGCGAAAATGCTATGTTGTGACATTCTCGGTAAAGCGCATGCAAGTATCGTGAAACCTTAAAGAACGATGTCATTTAGCGAGATACAGCGTTCTGTACTGTAATAAGTTGGTGAGAAACTGTGAGGTCAAGCAAATATCGTAATTGTGAACGAAACAGTGTAATTGAGCGTCTTTAGATAACAAGTGCGAATGTTAGGTTAGGTTGACATATCAACCGTCGTAAAACCGCATTAAACAATGTCACTTAGTGAGATGTAGTGTTTTTCAACATTACAAGTCGGGAACTACAATATCTAATGTGAAAGCGCATGAAACCGTCGTAATCTTGTAGAAAACATTATAAAGTGGCGAGTAAAACGTTTTCTAACGATAGAAGTGCGAAGGTTAGGTTAGGTTAGGTTAGTTAAGCTAGGTAGCGTCGTGAAACTACCAAAAACGACGTCATCTAACGAGATAGTGTTGTTTTATAGCGAGTACTAAACTGCGATAGGTGAAATGTTGTGAAAGCACACAAAACGGCATGAACAAGCCAAATACTGCGTGTTCTACCGTTACAAGTGCGAAACTGCTATATTGTGATATTCTCGTTAAATCGCATGCAAGCATCGTGAAACCTTAAAGAACGATGTCATTTAGCGAGATACAGCGTTCTGTACTGCAATAAGTAGGTGAAAAACTGTGAGGTTATGCAAATATCGTAATTGTGAACGAAACAGTGTAATAGAGCGTTTTTCAATACAAGTACGAATGTTAGGTTAGGTTAAGATATGAACCGTCGTAAAACCGCATTAAACAATGTCACTTAGTGAGATGCAGTGTTTTTCACCATTACAAGTTGGGAACTGCGATATCTAATGTGAAAGCACTTGCAAACGTCGTTAGGTTAGGTTAGGTTAGGTTAGGTTACGTTAGGTTAGGTTTGGTTACGTTAGGTTAGGTTAGGTTATGTTAGGTTAGGTTGGGTTAGGTTAGGTTAGGTTACGTTAGGTTAAGGTATGAACCGTCGTAAAACCGCAATAAACAATGTCACTTAGTGAGATGCAGTGTTTTTCACCTTTACAAGTTGGGAACTGCGATATCTAATGCGACAGCGCTTGAAACCGTCGTAATGTTGTAGAAAGCAATGTAAAGTAGCGAGTAAAACGTTTTCTAACGATAGAAGTGCGAAGGTTATGTTAGGTTGAGTTATGTTAGTTTAAGCTAGGTAGCGTCGTGAAACCACCAAAAACGACGTCATCTAACGAGATAGTGTTGTTTTATTGCGAGTACGAAACTGCGATAGGTAAAATGTTGTGAAAGCACACAAAACGGCATGAACAAGCCAAATACTGCGTGTTGTACCGTTACAAGTGTGAAAGTGCTATGTTGTGACATTCTCGGTAAAGCGCATGCAAGTATCGTGAAACCTTAAAGAACGATGTCATTTAGCGAGATACAGCGTTCTGTACTGTAATAAGTTGGTGAGAAACTGTGAGGTCAAGCAAATATCGTAATTGTGAACGAAACAGTGTAATTGAGCGTCTTTAGATACAAGTGCGAATGTTAGGTTAGGTTGACATATCAACCGTCGTAAAACCGCATTAAACAATGTCACTTAGTCAGATGTAGTGTTTTTCAACATTACAAGTCGGGAACTACGATATCTAATGTGAAAGCGCATGAAACCGTCGTAATCTTGTAGAAAACATTGTAAAGTGGCAAGTAAAACGTTTTCTAACGATAGAAGTGCGAAGGTTAGGTTAGGTTAGGTTAGTTTAAGCTAGGTAGCGTCGTGAAACTACCAAAAACGACGTCATCTAACGAGATAGTGTTGTTTTATAGCGAGTATTAAACTGCGATAGGTGAAATGTTGTGAAAGCACACAAAACGGCATGAACAAGCCAAATACTGCGTGTTCTACCGTTACAAGTGCGAAACTGCTATATTGTGATATTCTCGTTAAATCGCATGCAAGCATCGTGAAACCTTAAAGAACAATGTCATTTAGCGAGATACAGCGTTCTGTACTGCAATAAGTTGGTGAAAAACTGTGAGGTTATGCAAATATCGTAATTGTGAACAAAACAGTGTAATAGAGCGTTTTTAGATACAAGTGCGAATGTTAGGTTAGGTTAAGATATGAACCGTCGTAAAACCGCATTAAACAATGTCAATTACTGAGATGCAGTGTTTTTCACCATTAAAAGTGGGGAACTGCGATATTTATTGTGAAAGCGCTTGCAACCGTCGTTAGGTTAGGTTAGGTTAGGTTAGGTTTGGTTAGGTTAGGTTAGGTTAGGTTAGGTTAGATTAGGTTAGGTTGGGTTGAGTTGGGTTAGGTTAGGTTAGGTTAGGTTAGGTTGGGTTAGGTTAGGTTAGGTTAGGTTAGGTTACGTTAGGTTAGGTTACGTTAGGTTAGGTTAGGTTAGGTTACGTTAGGTTAGGTTAGGTTAGGTAAGGATAATTTGGTTAGGTTAGGTAAGGTTAGGTTAGGTTAGGTTAGGTTGGGTTGGGTTAGGTTGGGTTAGGTTAGGTTAGGTTACGTTAGGTTAGGTTAGGTTAGGTTACGTTAGGTTATGTTAGGTTAGGTTAGGTTACGTTAGGTTAGGTTAGGTCAGGTAAGGTTAGGTTACGTTAGAATAGGTTAGGTTAGGTTACGTTAGGTTAGGTTAAGTTAGGTTAGGTTAGGTTTGGTTAGGTTAGGTTAGGTTAGCTTAGGTTAGGTTAGGTTGGGTTGGGTTGGGTTAGGTTGGGTTAGGTTAGGTCAGGTTAGGTTAGGTTGGGTTAGGTTAGTTTAGGTTAGGTTAGGTTAGGTTAGGTTAAGTTGGGTTGGGTTAGGTTAGGTTAGATTAGGTAAGGTTAGGTAAGGTTAGGTTAGGTTAAGGTATGAAGCGTCGTAAAACCGCATTAAACAATGTCACTTAGTGAGATGCAGTGTTTTTCACCTTTACAAGTTGGGAACTGCGATATCTAATGCGAAAGCGCTTGAAACCGTCGTAATGTTGTAGAAAGCAATGTAAAGTAGCGAGTAAAACGTTTTCTAACGATAGAAGTGCGAAGGTTATGTTAGGTTGAGTTATGTTAGTTTAAGCTAGGTAGCGTCGTGAAACCACCAAAAACGACGTCATCTAACGAGATAGTGTTGTTTTATTGCGAGTACGAAACTGCGATAGGTAAAATGTTGTGAAAGCACACAAAACGGCATGAACAAGCCAAATACTGCGTGTTGTACCGTTACAAGTGCGAAAGTGCTATGTTGTGACATTCTCGGTAAAGCGCATGCAAGTATCGTGAAACCTTAAAGAACGATGTCATTTAGCGAGATACAGCGTTCTGTACTGCAATAAGTTGGTGAAAAACTGTGAGGTTATGCAAATATCGTAATTGTGAACAAAACAGTGTAATAGAGCGTTTTTAGATACAAGTGCGAATGTTAGGTTAGGTTAAGATATGAACCGTCGTAAAACCGCATTAAACAATGTCAATTACTGAGATGCAGTGTTTTTCACCATTAAAAGTGGGGAACTGCGATATTTATTGTGAAAGCGCTTGCAACCGTCGTTAGGTTAGGTTAGGTTAGGTTAGGTTTGGTTAGGTTAGGTTAGGTTAGATTAGGTTAGGTTGGGTTGAGTTGGGTTAGGTTAGGTTAGGTTAGGTTAGGTTGGGTTAGGTTAGGTTAGGTTAGGTTAGGTTACGTTAGGTTAGGTTACGTTAGGTTAGGTTAGGTTAGGTTACGTTAGGTTAGGTTAGGTTAGGTAAGGATAATTTGGTTAGGTTAGGTAAGGTTAGGTTAGGTTAGGTTGGGTTGGGTGTTGTTGGGTTGGGTTCGGTTGGGTTAGGTTGGGTTAGGTTAGGTTAGGTTACGTTAGGTTAGGTTAGGTTAGGTTACGTTAGGTTATGTTAGGTTAGGTTAGGTTACGTTAGGTTAGGTTAGGTCAGGTAAGGTTAGGTTACGTTAGAATAGGTTAGGTTAGGTTACGTTAGGTTAGGTTAAGTTAGGTTAGGTTAGGTTTGGTTAGGTTAGGTTAGGTTAGCTTAGGTTAGGTTAGGTTGGGTTGGGTTGGGTTAGGTTGGGTTAGGTTAGGTTAGGTTAGGTTGGGTTAGGTTAGTTTAGGTTAGGTTAAGTTGGGTTGGGTTAGGTTAGGTTAGATTAGGTAAGGTTAGGTTAGGTTAGGTTAGGTTAGGTTAAGGTATGAAGCGTCGTAAAACCGCATTAAACAATGTCACTTAGTGAGATGCAGTGTTTTTCACCTTTACAAGTTGGGAACTGCGATATCTAATGTGAAAGCGCTTGAAACCGTCGTAATGTTGTAGAAAGCAATGTAAAGTAGCGAGTAAAACGTTTTGTAACGATAGAAGTGCGAAGGTTATGTTAGGTTGAGTTATGTTAGTTTAAGCTAGGTAGCGTCGTGAAACCACCAAAAACGACGTCGTCTAACGAGATAGTGTTGTTTTATTGCGAGTACGAAACTGCGATAGGTAAAATGTTGTGAAAGCACACAAAACGGCATGAACAAGCCAAATACTGCGTGTTGTACCGTTACAAGTGCGAAAGTGCTATGTTGTGACATTCTCGGTAAAGCGCATGCAAGTATCGTGAAACCTTAAAGAACGATGTCATTTAGCGAGATACAGCGTTCTGTACTGTAATAAGTTGGTGAGAAACTGTGAGGTCAAGCAAATATCGTAATTGTGAACGAAACAGTGTAATTGAGCGTCTTTAGATAACAAGTGCGAATGTTAGGTTAGCTTGACATATCAACCGTCGTAAAACCGCATTAAACAATGTCACTTAGTGAGATGTAGTGTTTTTCAACATTACAAGTCGGGAACTACAATATCTAATGTGAAAGCGCATGAAACCGTCGTAATCTTGTAGAAAACATTATAAAGTGGCGAGTAAAACGTTTTCTAACGATAGAAGTGCGAAGGTTAGGTTAGGTTAGGTTAGTTAAGCTATGTAGCGTCGTGAAACTACCAAAAACGACGTCATCTAACGAGATAGTGTTGTTTTATAGCGAGTATTAAACTGCGATAGGTGAAATGTTGTGAAAGCACACAAAACGGCATGAACAAGCCAAATACTGCGTGTTCTACCGTTACAAGTGCGAAACTGCTATATTGTGATATTCTCGTTAAATCGCATGCAAGCATCGTGAAACCTTAAAGAACGATGTCATTTAGCGAGATACAGCGTTCTGTACTGCAATAAGTTAGTGAAAAACTGTGAGGTTACGCAAATATCGTAATTATGAACGAAACAGTGTAATAGAGCGTTTTTCAATACAAGTACGAATGTTAGGTTAGGTTAAGATATGAACCGTCGTAAAACCGCATTAAACAATGTCACTTAGTGAAATGCAGTGTTTTTCACCATTAAAAGTGGGGAACTGCGATATTTATTGTGAAAGCGCTTGCAACCGTCGTTAGGTTAGGTTAGGTTAGGTTAGG
>NW_027464678.1:667500-672500 GCF_043290135.1 Rhipicephalus microplus
CGCATTAAACAATGTCACTTAGTGAGATGCAGTGTTTTCACCATTACAAGTCGGGAACTGCGATATCTAATGTGAAAGCGCTTGCAAACGTCGTTAGGTTAGGTTAGGTTAGGTTAGGTTAGGTTTGGTTAGGTTAGGTTAGGTTAGGTTAGGGTGTGTTAGGTAAGGTTTGGTTAGGTTAGGTTAGGTTAGGTTGGGTTAGGTAAGGTTAGGTTAGGTTAAGATATGAACCGCGCTAAAACCACATTAAACAATGTCACTTAGTGAGATGCTGTGTTTTCCACCATTACAAGTCGGGAACTGCGATATCTAATGTGAAAGCGCATGAAACCGTCGTAATCTTGTAGAAAACATTGTAAAGTAGCGAATAATACGTTTTCTAACGATAGAAGTGCGAAGGTTAGGTTAGGTTAGGTTAGTTTAAGCTAGGTAGCGTCGTGAAACTACCAAAAACGACGTCATCTAACGAGATAGTGTTGTTTTATTGCGAGTATTAAACTGCGATAGGTGAAATGTTGTGAATGCACACAAAACGGCATGAACAAGCCAAATACTGCGTGTTCTACCGTTACAAGTGCGAAACTGCTATATTGTGATGTTCTCGTTAAAGCGCATGCAAGCATCGTGAAACCTTAAAGAACAATGTCATTTAGCGAGATACAGCGTTCTGTACTGCAATAAGTTGGTGAAAAACTGTGAGGTTATGCAAATATCGTAATTGTGAACGAAACAGTGTAATAGAGCGTTTTTCAATACAAGTACGAATGTTAGGTTAGGTTAAGATATGAACCGTCGTAAAACCGCATTAAACAATGTCACTTAGTGAGATGCAGTGTTTTTCACCATTACAAGTTGGGAACTGCGATATCTAATGTGAAAGCGCTTGCAAACGTCGTTAGGTTAGGTTAGGTAAGGTTAGGTTAGGTTAGGTTACGTTAGGTTAGGTTTGGTTAGGTTAGGTTAGGTTAGGTTAGGTTATGTTAGGTTAGGTTGGGTTAGGTTAGGTTAGGTTACGTTAGGTTAAGGTATGAACCGTCGTAAAACCGCAATAAACAATGTCACTTAGTGAGATGCAGTGTTTTTCACCTTTACAAGTTGGGAACTGCGATATCTAATGTGAAAGCGCTTGAAACCGTCGTAATGTTGTAGAAAGCAATGTAAAGTAGCGAGTAAAACGTTTTCTAACGATAGAAGTGCGAAGGTTATGTTAGGTTGAGTTACGTTAGTTTAAGCTAGGTAGCGTCGTGAAACCACCAAAAATGACGTCATCTAACGAGATAGTGTTGTTTTATTGCGAGTACGAAACTGCGATAGGTAAAATGTTGTGGAAGCACACAAAACGGCATGAACAAGCCAAATACTGCGTGTTGTACCGTTACAAGTGCGAAAGTGCTATGTTGTGACATTCTCGGTAAAGCGCATGCAAGTATCGTGAAACCTTAAAGAACGATGTCATTTAGCGAGATACAGCGTTCTGTACTGTAATAAGTTGGTGAGAAACTGTGAGGTCAAGCAAATATCGTAATTGTGAACGAAACAGTGTAATTGAGCGTCTTTAGATACAAGTGCGAATGTTAGGTTAGGTTGACATATCAACCGTCGTAAAACCGCATTAAACAATGTCACTTAGTGAGATGTAGTGTTTTTACACATTACAAGTCGGGAACTACGATATTTATTGTGAAAGCGCTTGCAACCGTCGTTAGGTTAGGTTAGGTTAGGTTAGGTTAGGTTTGGTTAGGTTAGGTTAGGTTAGATTAGGTTAGGTTGGGTTGAGTTGGGTTAGGTTAGGTTAGGTTAGGTTAGGTTGGGTTAGGTTAGGTTAGGTTAGGTTAGGTTACGTTAGGTTAGGTTACGTTAGGTTAGGTTAGGTTACGTTAGGTTAGGTTAGGTTAGGTTAGGTAAGGATAATTTGGTTAGGTTAGGTAAGGTTAGGTTAGGTTAGGTTAGGTTGGGTTGGGTGTTGTTGGGTTGGGTTGGGTTGGGTTAGGTTGGGTTAGGTTAGGTTAGGTTACGTTAGGTTAGGTTAGGTCAGGTAAGGTTAGGGTACGTTAGAATAGGTTAGGTTAGGTTACGTTAGGTTAGGTTAAGTTAGGTTGGGTTAGGTTTGGTTAGGTTAGGTTAGGTTAGCTTAGGTTAGGTTAGGTTGGGTTGGGTTGGGTTAGGTTGGGTTAGGTTAGGTCAGGTTAGGTTAGGTTGGGTTAGGTTAGTTTAGGTTAGGTTAGGTTAGGTTAGGTTAAGTTGGGTTGGGTTAGGTTAGGTTAGATTAGGTAAGGTTAGGTTAGGTTAGGTTAGGTTAGGTTAGGTTAAGGTATGAAGCGTCGTAAAACCGCATTAAACAATGTCACTTAGTGAGATGCAGTGTTTTTCACCTTTACAAGTTGGGAACTGTGATATCTAATGTGAAAGCGCTTGAAACCGTCGTAATGTTGTAGAAAGCAATGTAAAGTAGCGAGTAAAACGTTTTCTAACGATAGAAGTGCGAAGGTCATGTTAGGTTATGTTAGTTTAAGCTAGGTAGCGTCGTGAAACTACCAAAAACAACGTCATCTAACGAGATAGTGTTGTTTTATTGCGAGTACGAAACTGCGATAGGTGAAATGTTGTGAAAGCACACAAAACGGCATGAACAAGCCAAATACTGCGTGTTGTACCGTTACAAGTGCGAAACTGCTATGTTGTGATATTCTCGTTAAAGCGCATGCAAGCATCGTGAAACCTTAAAGAACGATGTCATTTAGCGAGATACAGCGTTCTGTACTGCAATAAGTTGGTGAAAAACTGTGAGGTTATGCAAATATCCTAATTGTGAACGAAACAGTGTAATAGATCGTTTTTTAATACAAATGCGAATGTTAGGTTAGGTTAAGATATGAACCGTCGTAAAACCGCATTAAACAATGTCACTTAGTGAGATGCAGTGTTTTTCACCATTACAAGTTGGGAACTGCGATATCTAATGTGAAAGCACTTGCAAACGTCGTTAGGTTAGGTTAGGTTAGGTTAGGTTAGGTTACGTTAGGTTAGGTTTGGTTAGGTTAGGTTAGGTTAGGTTAGGTTAGGTTATGTTAGGTTAGGTTGGGTTAGGTTACGTTAGGGGACGTTAGGTTAAGGTATGAACCGTCGTAAAACCGCAATAAACAATGTCATTTAGTGAGATGCAGTGTTTTTCACCTTTACAAGTTGGGAACTGCGATATCTAATGTGAAAGCGCTTGAAACCGTCGTAATGTTGTAGAAAGCAATGTAAAGTAGCGAGTAAAACGTTTTCTAACGATAGAAGTGCGAAGGTCATGTTAGGTTATGTTAGTTTAAGCTAGGTAGCGTCGTGAAACTACCAAAAACAACGTCATCTAACGAGATAGTGTTGTTTTATTGCGAGTACGAAACTGCGATAGGTGAAATGTTGTGAAAGCACACAAAACGGCATGAACAAGCCAAATACTGCGTGTTGTACCGTTACAAGTGCGAAACTGCTATGTTGTGATATTCTCGTTAAAGCGCATGCAAGCATCGTGAAACCTTGAAGAACGATGTCATTTAGCGAGATACAGCGTTCTGTACTGCAATAAGTTGGTGAAAAACTGTGAGGTTATGCAAATATCCTAATTGTGAACGAAACAGTGTAATAGAGCGTTTTTTAATACAAGTGCGAATGTTAGGTTAGGTTAAGATATGAACCGTCATAAAACCGCATTAAACAATGTCACTTAGTGAGATGCAGTGTTTTTCACCATTACAAGTTGGGAACTGCGATATCTAATGTGAAAGCACTTGCAAACGTCGTTAGGTTAGGTTAGGTTAGGTTAGGTTATGTTAGGTTACGTTAGGTTAGGTTTGGTTAGGTTAGGTTAGGTTAGGTTAGGTTATGTTAGGTTAGGTTGGGTTAGGTTAGGTTAGGTTACGTTAGGTTAAGGTATGAACCGTCGTAAAACCGCAATAAACAATGTCACTTAGTGAGATGCAGTGTTTTTCACCTTTACAAGTTGGGAACTGCGATATCTAATGTGAAAGCGCTTGAAACCGTCGTAATGTTGTAGAAAGCTATGTAAAGTAGCGAGTAAAACGTTTTCTAACGATAGAAGTGCGAAGGTTATGTTAGGTTGAGTTATGTTAGTTTAAGCTAGGTAGCGTCGTGAAACCACCAAAAACGACGTCGTCTAACGAGATAGTGTTGTTTAATTGCGAGTACGAAACTGCGATAGGTAAAATGTTGTGAAAGCACACAAAACGGCATGAACAAGCCAAATACTGCGTGTTGTACCGTTACAAGTGCGAAAGTGCTATGTTGTGACATTCTCGGTAAAGCGCATGCAAGTATCGTGAAACCTTAAAGAACGATGTCATTTAGCGAGATACAGCGTTCTGTACTGTAATAAGTTGGTGAGAAACTGTGAGGTCAAGCAAATATCGTAATTTTGAACGAAACAGTGTAATTGAGCGTCTTTAGATACAAGTGCGAATGTTAGGTTAGGTTGACATATCAACCGTCGTAAAACCGCATTCAACAATGTCAATTACTGAGATGCAGTGTTTTTGACCATTAAAAGTGGGGAACTGCGATATTTAAGCAACCGTCGTTAGGTTAGGTTAGGTTAGGTTAGGTTAGGTTAGGTTTGGTTAGGTTAGGTTAGGTTAGGTTAGGTTAGATTAGGTTAGGTTGGGTTGAGTTGGGTTAGGTTAGGTTAGGTTAGGTTAGGTTGGGTTAGGTTAGGTTAGATTAGGTTAGGTTGGGTTGAGTTGGGTTAGGTTAGGTTAGGTTAGGTTAGGTTGGGTTAGGTTAGGTTAGGTTAGGTTACGTTAGGTTAGGTTACGTTAGGTTAGGTTAGGTTAGGTTACGTTAGGTTAGGTTAGGTTAGGTAAGGATAATTTGGTTAGGTTAGGTAAGGTTAGGTTAGGTTAGGTTAGGTTGGGTTGGGTGTTGTTGGGTTGGGTTGGGTTGGGTTAGGTTGGGTTAGGTTAGGTTAGGTTACGTTAGGTTAGGTTAGGTTAGGTTACGTT
>NW_027464678.1:676200-691200 GCF_043290135.1 Rhipicephalus microplus
CACTAAGTGACATTGTTTATTGCGGTTTTACGACGGTTCATACCTTAACCTAACGTAACCTAACCTAACCTAACCCAACCTAACCTAACATAACCTAACCTAACCTAACCTAACCTAACCTAACCAAACCTAACCTAACGTAACCTAACCTAACCTAACCTAACCTAACCTAACCTAACCTAACCTAACGACGTTTGCAAGTGCTTTCACATTAGATATCGCAGTTCCCAACTTGTAATGGTGAAAAACACTGCATCTCACTAAGTGACATTGTTTAATGCGGTTTTACGACGGTTCATATCTTAACCTAACCTAACATTCCCACTTGTATTAAAAAAACGCTCTATTACACTGTTTCCTTCACAATTAGGATATTTGCATAACCTCACAGTTTTTCACCAACTTATTGCAGTACAGAACGCTGTATCTCGCTAAATGACATCGCTCTTGAAGGTTTCACGATGCTTGCATGCGCTTTAACGAGAATATCACAATATAGCAGTTTCGCACTTGTAACGGTAGAACACGCAGTATTTGGCTTGTTCATGCCGTTTTGTGTGCTTTCACAACATTTCACCTATCGCAGTTTCGTACTCGCAATAAAACAACACTATCTCGTTAGATGACGTTGTTTTTGGTAGTTTCACGACGCTACCTAGCTTAAACTAACATAACCTAACATGACCTTCGCACTTCTATCGTTAGAAAACGTTTTACTTGCTACTTTACATTGCTTTCTACAACATTACGACGGTTTCAAGCGCTTTCACATTAGATATCACAGTTCCCAACTTGTAAAGGTGAAAAACACTGCATCTCACTAAGTGACATTGTTTAATGCGGTTTTACGACGCTTCATACCTTAACCTAACCTAACCTAACCTAACCTAACCTTACCTAATCTAACCTAACCTAACCTAACCTAACCTAAACTAACCTAACCCACCTAACCTAACCTAACCTAACCCAACCTAACCCAACCCAACCCAACCTAACCTAACCTAAGCTAACCTAACCTAACCTAACCAAACCTAACCTAACCTAACTTAACCTAACCTAACGTAACCTAACCTATTCTAACGTAACCTAACCTTACCTGACCTAACCTAACCTAACGTAACCTAACCTAACCTAACATAACCTAACGTAACATAACCTAACCTAACGTAACCTAGCCTAACCTAACCCAACCTAACCCAACCCAACCCAACCCAACAACACCCAACCCAACCTAACCTAACCTAACCTAACCTTACCTAACCTAACCAAATTATCCTTACCTAACCTAACCTAACCTAACGTAACCTAACCTAACCTAACCTAACGTAACCTAACCTAACGTAACCTAACCTAACCTAACCTAACCCAACCTAACCTAACCTAACCTAACCTAACCCAACTCAACCCAACCTAACCTAATCTAACCTAACCTAACCTAACCTAACCTAACCAAACCTTACCTAACCTAACCTAACCTAACGACCGTTGCAAGCGCTTTCACAATAAATATCGCAGTTCCCCACTTTTAATGGTGAAAAACACTGCATCTCAGTAATTGACATTGTTTAATGCGGTTTTACGACGGTTCATATCTTAACCTAACCTAACATTCGCACTTGTATCTAAAAACGCTCTATTACACTGTTTTGTTCACAATTACGATATTTGCATAACCTCACAGTTTTTCACCAACTTATTGCAGTACAGAACGCTGTATCTCGCTAAATGACATTGTTCTTTAAGGTTTCACGATGCTTGCATGCGATTTAACGAGAATATCACAATATAGCAGTTTCGCACTTGTAACGGTAGAACACGCAGTATTTGTCTTGTTCATGCCGTTTTGAGTGCTTTCACAACATTTTACCTGTCGCAGTTTCGTACTCGCATTAAAACAACACTATCTCGTTAGATGACGTCGTTTTTGGTGGTTTCACGACGCTACCTAGCTTAAACTAACATAACTCAAACTGACCGAACCTTCGCACTTCTATCGTTAGAAAACGTTTTATTCGCTACTTTACAATGTTTTCTACAAGATTACGACGGTTTCATGCGCTTTCACATTAGATATCGCAGTTCCCGACTTGTAATGGTGAAAAACACAGCATCTCACTAAGTGACATTGTTTAACGCGGTTTTAGCGCGGTTCATATCTTAACCTAACCTAACCTTACCTAAACCAACCTAACCTAACCTAACCTAACCAAACCTTACCTAACATACCCTAACCTAACCTAACCTAACCTAACCAAACCTAACCTAACCTAACCTAACGTAACCTAACCTAACCTAACCTAACCTAACCTAACGACGTTTGCGAGCGCTTTCACATTAGATATCGCAGTTCCCGACTTGTAATGGTGAAAAACACTGCATCTCTCTAAGTGACATTGATTAATGCGGTTTTACGACGGTTCATATCTTAACCTAACCTAACATTCGCACTTGTATTAAAAAACGCTCTATTACACTGTTTCGTTCACAATTAGGATATTTGCATAACCTCAGTTTTTCACCAACTTATTGCAGTACAGAACGCTGTATCTCGCTAAATGACATCGCTCTTGAAGGTTTCACGATGCTTGCATGCGCTTTAACGAGAATATCACAACATAGCAGTTTCGCACTTGTAACGGTACAACACGCAGTATTTGGCTTGTTCATGCCGTTTTGTGTGCTTTCACAACATTTCACCTATCGCAGTTTCGTACTCGCAATAAAACAACACTATCTCGTTAGATGACGTTGTTTTTGGTAGTTTCACGACGCTACCTAGCTTGAACTAACATAACCTAACATGACCTTCGCACTTCTATCGTTAGAAAACGTTTTACTCGCTACTTTACATTGCTTTCTACAACATTACGACGGTTTCAAGCGCTTTCACATTAGATATCGTAGTTCCCGACTTGTAATGTTGAAAAACACTACATCTCACTAAGTGACATTGTTTAATGCGGTTTTACGACGGTTGATATGTCAACCTAACCTAACATTCGCACTTGTATCTAAAGACGCTCAATTACACTGTTTCGTTCACAATTACGATATTTGCTTGACCTCACAGTTTCTCACCAACTTATTACAGCACAGAGCGCTGTATCTCGCTAAATGACATCGTTCTTTAAGGTTTCACGATACTTGCATGCGCTTTACCGAGAATGTCACAACATAGCACTTTCGCACTTGTAACGGTACAACACGCAGTATTTGGCTTGTTCATGCCGTTTTGTGTGCTTTCACAACATTTTACCTATCGCAGTTTCGTACTCGCAATAAAACAACACTATCTCGTTAGATGACGTCGTTTTTGGTGGTTTCACGACGCTACCTAGCTTAAACTAACATAACTCAACCTAACATAACCTTCGCACTTCTATCGTTAGAAAACGTTTTACTCGCTACTTTACATTGCTTTCTACAACATTACGACGGTTTCAAGCGCTTTCGCATTAGATATCGCAGTTCCCAACTTGTAAAGGTGAAAAACACTGCATCTCACTAAGTGACATTGTTTATTGCGGTTTTACGACGGTTCATACCTTAACCTAACGTAACCTAACCTAACCTAAGCCAACCTAACCTAACATACCCTAACCTAACCTAACATAACCAAACCTAACCTAACGTAACCTAACCTAACCTAACCTAACCTAACGACGTTTGCAAGTGCTTTCACATTAGATATCGCAGTTCCCAACTTGTAATGGTGAAAAACACTGCATCTCACTAAGTGACATTGTTTAATGCGGTTTTACTACGGTTCATATCTTAACCTAACCTAACATTCGTACTTGTATTGAAAAACGCTCTATTACACTGTTTCGTTCACAATTACGATATTTGCATAACCTCACACTTTTTCACCAACTTATTGCAGTACAGAACGCTGTATCTCGCTAAATGACATTGTTCTTTAAGGTTTCACGATGCTTGCATGCGCTTTAACGAGAATATCACAATATAGCAGTTTCGCACTTGTAACGGTAGAACACGCAGTATTTGGCTTGTTCATGCCGTTTTGTGTGCTTTCACAACATTTCACCTATCGCAGTTTAATACTCGCTATAAAACAACACTATCTCGTTAGATGACGTCGTTTTTGGTGGTTTCACGACGCTACATGGCTTAAACTAACATAACTCAACCTAACATAACCTTCGCACTTCTATCGTTAGAAAACGTTTTACTCGCTACTTTACATTGCTTTCTACAACATTACGACGGTTTCAAGCGCTTTCACATTAGATATCGCAGTTCCCAACTTGTAAAGGTGAAAAACACTGCATCTCACTAAGTGACATTGTTTATTGCGGTTTTACGACGGTTCATACCTTAACCTAACGTAACCTAACCTAACCTAACCCAACCTAACCTAACATAACCTAACCTAACCTAACCTAACCTAACCTAACCAAACCTAACCTAACGTAACCTAACCTAACCTAACCTAACCTAACCTAACGACGTTTGCAAGTGCTTTCACATTAGATATCGCAGTTCCCAACTTGTAATGGTGAAAAACACTGCATCTCACTAAGTGACATTGTTTAATGCGGTTTTACGACGGTTCATATCTTAACCTAACCTAACATTCGTACTTGTATTGAAAAACGCTCTATTACTGTTTCGTTCACAATTACGATATTTGCATAACCTCACAGTTTTTCACCAACTTATTGCAGTACAGAACGCTGTATCTCGCTAAATGACATCGTTCTTTAAGGTTTCACGATGCTTGCATGCGCTTTAACGAGAATATCACAATATAGCAGTTTCGCACTTGTAACGGTAGAACACGCAGTATTTGGCTTGTTCATGCCGTTTTGTGTGCTTTCACAACATTTCACCTATCGCAGTTTAATACTCGCTATAAAACAACACTATCTCGTTAGATGACGTCGTTTTTGGTGGTTTCACGACGCTACATGGCTTAAACTAACATAACTCAACCTAACATAACCTTCGCACTTCTATCGTTAGAAAACGTTTTACTCGCTACTTTACATTGCTTTCTACAACATTACGACGGTTTCAAGCGCTTTCACATTAGATATCGCAGTTCCCAACTTGTAAAGGTGAAAAACACTGCATCTCACTAAGTGACATTGTTTATTGCGGTTTTACGACGGTTCATACCTTAACCTAACGTAACCTAACCTAACCTAACCCAACCTAACCTAACATAACCTAACCTAACCTAACCTAACCAAACCTAACCTAACGTAACCTAACCTAACCTAACCTAACCTAACCTAACGACGTTTGCAAGTGCTTTCACATTAGATATCGCAGTTCCCAACTTGTAATGGTGAAAAACACTGCATCTCACTAAGTGACATTGTTTAATGCGGTTTTACGACGGTTCATATCTTAACCTAACCTAACATTCGTACTTGTATTGAAAAACGCTCTATTACTGTTTCGTTCACAATTACGATATTTGCATAACCTCACAGTTTTTCACCAACTTATTGCAGTACAGAACGCTGTATCTCGCTAAATGACATCGTTCTTTAAGGTTTCACGATGCTTGCATGCGCTTTACCGAGAATGTCACAACGTAGCAGTTTCGCACTTGTAACGGTACAACACGCAGTATTTGGCTTGTTCATGCCGTTTTGTGTGCTTTCACAACATTTTACCTATCACAGTTTCGTACTCGCAATAAAACACTATCTCGTTAGATGACGTCGTTTTTGGTGGTTTCACGACGCTACATGGCTTAAACTAACATAACTCAACCTAACATAACCTTCGCACTTCTATCGTTAGAAAACGTTTTACTCGCTACTTTACATTGCTTTCTACAAGATTACGACGGTTTCATGCGCTTTCACATTAGATATCGCAGTTCCCGACTTGTAATGGTGGAAAACACAGCATCTCACTAAGTGACATTGTTTAATGCGGTTTTACGACGGTTGATATGTCAACCTAACCTAACATTCGCACTTGTATCTAAAGACGCTCAATTACACTGTTTCGTTCAAAATTACGATATTTGCTTGACCTCACAGTTTCTCACCAACTTATTACAGTACAGAACGCTGTATCTCGCTAAATGACATCGTTCTTTAAGGTTTCACGATACTTGCATGCGCTTTACCGAGAATGTCACAACATAGCACTTTCGCACTTGTAACGGTACAACACGCAGTATTTGGCTTGTTCATGCCGTTTTGTGTGCTTTCACAACATTTTACCTATCGCAGTTTCGTACTCGCAATAAAACAACTATCTCGTTAGACGACGTCGTTTTTGGTGGTTTCACGACGCTACCTAGCTTAAACTAACATAACTCAACCTAACATAACCTTCGCACTTCTATCGTTAGAAAACGTTTTACTCGCTACTTTACATTGCTTTCTACAACATTACGACGGTTTCTAGCGCTTTCACATTAGATATCGCAGTTCCCAACTTGTAAAGGTGAAAAACACTGCATCTCACTAAGTGACATTGTTTATTGCGGTTTTACGACGGTTCATACCTTAACCTAACGTAACCTAACCTAACCTAACCCAACCTAACCTAACATAACCTAACCTAACCTAACCTAACCTAACCAAACCTAACCTAACGTAACCTAACCTAACCTAACCTAACCTAACCTAACCTAACCTAACGACGTTTGCAAGTGCTTTCACATTAGATATCGCAGTTCCCAACTTGTAATGGTGAAAAACACTGCATCTCACTAAGTGACATTGTTTAATGCGGTTTTACGACGGTTCATATCTTAACCTAACCTAACATTCGCACTTGTATTAAAAAACGCTCTATTACACTGTTTCCTTTACAATTAGGATATTTGCATAACCTCACAGTTTTTCACCAACTTATTGCAGTACAGAACGCTGTATCTCGCTAAATGACATCGCTCTTGAAGGTTTCACGATGCTTGCATGCGCTTTAACGAGAATATCACAACATAGCAGTTTCGCACTTGTAACGGTACAACACGCAGTATTTGGCTTGTTCATGCCGTTTTGTGTGCTTTCACAACATTTCACCTATCGCAGTTTCGTACTCGCAATAAAACAACACTATCTCGTTAGATGACGTTGTTTTTGGTAGTTTCACGACGCTACCTAGCTTAAACTAACATAACCTAACATGACCTTCGCACTTCTATCGTTAGAAAACGTTTTACTTGCTACTTTACATTGCTTTCTACAACATTACGACGGTTTCAAGCGCTTTCACATTAGATATCACAGTTCCCAACTTGTAAAGGTGAAAAACACTGCATCTCACTAAGTGACATTGTTTAATGCGGTTTTACGACGCTTCATACCTTAACCTAACCTAACCTAACCTAACCTAACCTAACCTTACCTAATCTAACCTAACCTAACCCAACCCAACTTAACCTAACCTAACCTAACCTAAACTAACCTAACCCACCTAACCTAACCTAACCTAACCCAACCTAACCCAACCCAACCCAACCTAACCTAACCTAAGCTAACCTAACCTAACCTAACCAAACCTAACCTAACCTAACTTAACCTAACCTAACGTAACCTAACCTATTCTAACGTAACCTAACCTTACCTGACCTAACCTAGCCTAACGTAACCTAACCTAACCTAACATAACCTAACGTAACCTAACCTAACCTAACCTAACGTAACCTAACCTAACCTAACCCAACCTAACCCAACCCAACCCAACCCAACAACACCCAACCCAACCTAACCTAACCTAACCTAACCTTACCTAACCTAACCAAATTATCCTTACCTAACTTAACCTAACCTAACGTAACCTAACCTAACCTAACCTAACGTAACCTAACCTAACGTAACCTAACCTAACCTAACCTAACCCAACCTAATCTAACCTAACCTAACCTAACCCAACTCAACCCAACCTAACCTAATCTAACCTAACCTAACCTAACCTAACCTAACCTAACCAAACCTAACCTAACCTAACCTAACCTAACCTAACCTAACGACGGTTGCAAGCGCTTTCACAATAAATATCGCAGTTCCCCACTTTTAATGGTGAAAAACACTGCATCTCAGTAATTGACATTGTTTAATGCGGTTTTACGAGGGTTCATATCTTAACCTAACCTAACATTCGCACTTGTATCTAAAAACGCTCTATTACACTGTTTTGTTCACAATTACGATATTTGCATAACCTCACAGTTTTTCACCAACTTATTGCAGTACAGAACGCTGTATCTCGCTAAATGACATTGTTCTTTAAGGTTTCACGATGCTTGCATGCGATTTAACGAGAATATCACAATATAGCAGTTTCGCACTTGTAACGGTAGAACACGCAGTATTTGGCTTGTTCATGCCGTTTTGTGTGCTTTCACAACATTTCACCTATCGCAGTTTAATACTCGCGATAAAACAACACTATCTCGTTAGATGACGTCGTTTTTGGTAGTTTCACGACGCTACCTAGCCTAAACTAACCTAGCCTAACCTAACCTTCGCACTTCTATCGTTAGAAAACGTTTTACTCGCCACTTTACAATGTTTTCTACAAGATTACGACGGTTTCATGCGCTTTCACATTAGATATCGTAGTTCCCGACTTGTAATGTTGAAAAACACTACATCTCACTAAGTGACATTGTTTAATGCGGTTTTACGACGGTTGATATGTCAACCTAACCTAACATTCGCACTTGTATCTAAAGACGCTCAATTACACTGTTTCGTTCACAATTACGATATTTGCTTGACCTCACAGTTTCTCACCAACTTATTACAGTACAGAGCGCTGTATCTCGCTAAATGACATCGTTCTTTAAGGTTTCACGATACTTGCATGCGCTTTACCGAGAATGTCACAACATAGCACTTTCGCACTTGTAACGGTACAACACGCAGTATTTGGCTTGTTCATGCCGTTTTGTGTGCTTTCACAACATTTTACCTATCGCAGTTTCGTACTCGCAATAAAACAACACTATCTCGTTAGATGACGTCGTTTTTGGTGGTTTCACGACGCTACCTAGCTTAAACTAACATAACTCAACCTAACATAACCTTCGCACTTCTATCGTTAGAAAACGTTTTACTCGCTACTTTACATTGCTTTCTACAACATTACGACGGTTTCAAGCGCTTTCGCATTAGATATCGCAGTTCCCAACTTGTAAAGGTGAAAAACACTGCATCTCACTAAGTGACATTGTTTATTGCGGTTTTACGACGGTTCATACCTTAACCTAACGTAACCTAACCTAACCTAAGCCAACCTAACCTAACATACCCTAACCTAACCTAACGTAACCAAACCTAACCTAACGTAACCTAACCTAACCTAACCTAACCTAACGACGTTTGCAAGTGCTTTCACATTAGATATCGCAGTTCCCAACTTGTAATGGTGAAAAACACTGCATCTCACTAAGTGACATTGTTTAATGCGGTTTTACGACGGTTCATATCTTAACCTAACCTAACATTCGTACTTGTATTGAAAAACGCTCTATTACACTGTTTCGTTCACAATTAAGATATTTGCATAACCTCACACTTTTTCACCAACTTATTGCAGTACAGAACGCTGTATCTCGCTAAATGACATCGTTCTTTAAGGTTTCACGATGCTTGCATGCGCTTCAACGAGAATATCACAATATAGCAGTTTCGCACTTGTAACGGTACAACACGCAGTATTTGTCTTGTTCATGCCGTTTTGAGTGCTTTCACAACATTTTACCTGTCGCAGTTTCATACTCGCATTAAAACAACACTATCTAGTTAGATGACGTCGTTTTTGGTGGTTTCACGACGCTACCTAGCTTAAACTAACATAACTCAAACTAACCGAACCTTCGCACTTCTATCGTTAGAAAACGTTTTATTCGCTACTTTACAATGTTTTCTACAAGATTACGACGGTTTCATGCGCTTTCACATTAGATATCGCAGTTCCCGACTTGTAATGGTGAAAAACACAGCATCTCACTAAGTGACATTGTTTAACGCGGTTTTAGCGCGGTTCATATCTTAACCTAACCTAACCTTACCTAAACCAACCTAACCTAACCTAACCTAACCAAACCTTACCTAACATACCCTAACCTAACCTAACCTAACCTAACCAAACCTAACCTAACCTAACCTAACGTAACCTAACCTAACCTAACCTAACCTAACCTAACGACGTTTGCGAGCGCTTTCACATTAGATATCGCAGTTCCCGACTTGTAATGGTGAAAAACACTGCATCTCTCTAAGTGACATTGATTAATGCGGTTTTACGACGGTTCATATCTTAACCTAACCTAACATTCGCACTTGTATTAAAAAACGCTCTATTACACTGTTTCGTTCAAAATTACGATATTTGCTTGACCTCACAGTTTCTCACCAACTTATTACAGTACAGAACGCTGTATCTCGCTAAATGACATCGTTCTTTAAGGTTTCACGATACTTGCATGCGCTTTACCGAGAATGTCACAGCATAGCACTTTCGCACTTGTAACGGTACAACACGCAGTATTTGGCTTGTTCATGCCGTTTTGTGTGCTTTCACAACATTTTACCTATCGCAGTTTCGTACTCGCAATAAAACAACTATCTCGTTAGACGACGTCGTTTTTGGTGGTTTCACGACGCTACCTAGCTTAAACTAACATAACTCAACCTAACATAACCTTCGCACTTCTATCGTTAGAAAACGTTTTACTCGCTACTTTACATTGCTTTCTACAACATTACGACGGTTTCTAGCGCTTTCACATTAGATATCGCAGTTCCCAACTTGTAAAGGTGAAAAACACTGCATCTCACTAAGTGACATTGTTTATTGCGGTTTTACGACGGTTCATACCTTAACCTAACGTAACCTAACCTAACCTAACCCAACCTAACCTAACATAACCTAACTTAACCTAACCTAACCTAACCTAACCAAACCTAACCTAACGTAACCTAACCTAACCTAACCTAACCTAACCTAACCTAACCTAACCTAACGACGTTTGCAAGTGCTTTCACATTAGATATCGCAGTTCCCAACTTGTAATGGTGAAAAACACTGCATCTCACTAAGTGACATTGTTTAATGCGGTTTTACGACGGTTCATATCTTAACCTAACCTAACATTCGCACTTGTATTAAAAAACGCTCTATTACACTGTTTCCTTTACAATTAGGATATTTGCATAACCTCACAGTTTTTCACCAACTTATTGCAGTACAGAACGCTGTATCTCGCTAAATGACATCGCTCTTGAAGGTTTCACGATGCTTGCATGCGCTTTAACGAGAATATCACAACATAGCAGTTTCGCACTTGTAACGGTACAACACGCAGTATTTGGCTTGTTCATGCCGTTTTGTGTGCTTTCACAACATTTCACCTATCGCAGTTTCGTACTCGCAATAAAACAACACTATCTCGTTAGATGACGTTGTTTTTGGTAGTTTCACGACGCTACCTAGCTTAAACTAACATAACCTAACATGACCTTCGCACTTCTATCGTTAGAAAACGTTTTACTTGCTACTTTACATTGCTTTCTACAACATTACGACGGTTTCAAGCGCTTTCACATTAGATATCACAGTTCCCAACTTGTAAAGGTGAAAAACACTGCATCTCACTAAGTGACATTGTTTAATGCGGTTTTACGACGCTTCATACCTTAACCTAACCTAACCTAACCTAACCTAACCTTACCTAATCTAACCTAACCTAACCCAACCCAACTTAACCTAACCTAACCTAACCTAAACTAACCTAACCCACCTAACCTAACCTAACCTAACCCAACCTAACCCAACCCAACCTAACCTAACCTAAGCTAACCTAACCTAACCTAACCAAACCTAACCTAACCTAACTTAACCTAACCTAACGTAACCTAACCTATTCTAACGTAACCTAACCTTACCTGACCTAACCTAGCCTAACGTAACCTAACCTAACCTAACATAACCTAACGTAACCTAACCTAACCTAACCTAACGTAACCTAACCTAACCTAACCCAACCTAACCCAACCCAACCCAACCCAACAACACCCAACCCAACCTAACCTAACCTAACCTAACCTTACCTAACCTAACCAAATTATCCTTACCTAACTTAACCTAACCTAACGTAACCTAACCTAACCTAACCTAACGTAACCTAACCTAACGTAACCTAACCTAACCTAACCTAACCCAACCTAACCTAACCTAACCTAACCTAACCCAACTCAACCCAACCTAACCTAATCTAACCTAACCTAACCTAACCTAACCTAACCTAACCAAACCTAACCTAACCTAACCTAACCTAACCTAACCTAACGACGGTTGCAAGCGCTTTCACAATAAATATCGCAGTTCCCCACTTTTAATGGTGAAAAACACTGCATCTCAGTAATTGACATTGTTTAATGCGGTTTTACGAGGGTTCATATCTTAACCTAACCTAACATTCGCACTTGTATCTAAAAACGCTCTATTACACTGTTTTGTTCACAATTACGATATTTGCATAACCTCACAGTTTTTCACCAACTTATTGCAGTACAGAACGCTGTATCTCGCTAAATGACATTGTTCTTTAAGGTTTCACGATGCTTGCATGCGATTTAACGAGAATATCACAATATAGCAGTTTCGCACTTGTAACGGTAGAACACGCAGTATTTGGCTTGTTCATGCCGTTTTGTGTGCTTTCACAACATTTCACCTATCGCAGTTTAATACTCGCGATAAAACAACACTATCTCGTTAGATGACGTCGTTTTTGGTAGTTTCACGACGCTACCTAGCCTAAACTAACCTAGCCTAACCTAACCTTCGCACTTCTATCGTTAGAAAACGTTTTACTCGCCACTTTACAATGTTTTCTACAAGATTACGACGGTTTCATGCGCTTTCACATTAGATATCGTAGTTCCCGACTTGTAATGTTGAAAAACACTACATCTCACTAAGTGACATTGTTTAATGCGGTTTTACGACGGTTGATATGTCAACCTAACCTAACATTCGCACTTGTATCTAAAGACGCTCAATTACACTGTTTCGTTCACAATTACGATATTTGCTTGACCTCACAAATTTCTCACCAACTTATTACAGTACAGAGCGCTGTATCTCGCTAAATGACATCGTTCTTTAAGGTTTCACGATACTTGCATGCGCTTTACCGAGAATGTCACAACATAGCACTTTCGCACTTGTAACGGTACAACACGCAGTATTTGGCTTGTTCATGCCGTTTTGTGTGCTTTCACAACATTTTACCTATCGCAGTTTCGTACTCGCAATAAAACAACACTATCTCGTTAGATGACGTCGTTTTTGGTGGTTTCACGACGCTACCTAGCTTAAACTAACATAACTCAACCTAACATAACCTTCGCACTTCTATCGTTAGAAAACGTTTTACTCGCTACTTTACATTGCTTTCTACAACATTACGACGGTTTCAAGCGCTTTCGCATTAGATATCGCAGTTCCCAACTTGTAAAGGTGAAAAACACTGCATCTCACTAAGTGACATTGTTTATTGCGGTTTTACGACGGTTCATACCTTAACCTAACGTAACCTAACCTAACCTAAGCCAACCTAACCTAACATACCCTAACCTAACCTAACGTAACCAAACCTAACCTAACGTAACCTAACCTAACCTAACCTAACCTAACGACGTTTGCAAGTGCTTTCACATTAGATATCGCAGTTCCCAACTTGTAATGGTGAAAAACACTGCATCTCACTAAGTGACATTGTTTAATGCGGTTTTACGACGGTTCATATCTTAACCTAACCTAACATTCGTACTTGTATTGAAAAACGCTCTATTACACTGTTTCGTTCACAATTACGATATTTGCATAACCTCACACTTTTTCACCAACTTATTGCAGTACAGAACGCTGTATCTCGCTAAATGACATCATTCTTTAAGGTTTCGCGATGCTTGCATGCGCTTCAACGAGAATATCACAATATAGCAGTTTCGCACTTGTAACGGTACAACACGCAGTATTTGTCTTGTTCATGCCGTTTTGAGTGCTTTCACAACATTTTACCTGTCGCAGTTTCATACTCGCATTAAAACAACACTATCTCGTTAGATGACGTCGTTTTTGGTGGTTTCACGACGCTACCTAGCTTAAACTAACATAACTCAAACTAACCGAACCTTCGCACTTCTATCGTTAGAAAACGTTTTATTCGCTACTTTACAATGTTTTCTACAAGATTACGACGGTTTCATGCGCTTTCACATTAGATATCGCAGTTCCCGACTTGTAATGGTGAAAAACACAGCATCTCACTAAGTGACATTGTTTAACGCGGTTTTAGCGCGGTTCATATCTTAACCTAACCTAACCTTACCTAAACCAACCTAACCTAACCTAACCTAACCAAACCTTACCTAACATACCCTAACCTAACCTAACCTAACCTAACCAAACCTAACCTAACCTAACCTAACGTAACCTAACCTAACCTAACCTAACCTAACCTAACGACGTTTGCGAGCGCTTTCACATTAGATATCGCAGTTCCCGACTTGTAATGGTGAAAAACACTGCATCTCTCTAAGTGACATTGATTAATGCGGTTTTACGACGGTTCATATCTTAACCTAACCTAACATTCGCACTTGTATTAAAAAACGCTCTATTACACTGTTTCGTTCACAAATAGGATATTTGCATAACCTCACAGTTTTTCACCAACTTATTGCAGTACAGAACGCTGTATCTCGCTAAATGACATTGTTCTTTAAGGTTTCACGATGCTTGCATGCGCTTTAACGAGAATATCACAATATAGCAGTTTCGCACTTGTAACGGTAGAACACGCAGTATTTGGCTTGTTCATGCCGTTTTGTGTGCTTTCACAACATTTCACCTATCGCAGTTTAATACTCGCTATAAAACAACACTATCTCGTTAGATGACGTCGTTTTTGGTAGTTTCACGACGCTACCTAGCTTAAACTAACCTAACCTAACCTAACCGTCGCACTTCTATCGTTAGAAAACG
>NW_027464678.1:696200-698700 GCF_043290135.1 Rhipicephalus microplus
CACTTGTATTAAAAAACGCTCTATTACACTGTTTCGTTCACAATTAGGATATTTGCATAAGCTCACAGTTTTTCACCAACTTATTGCAGTACAGAACGCTGTATCTCGCTAAATGACATTGTTCTTTAAGGTTTCACGATGCTTGCATGCGCTTTAACGAGAATATCACAATATAGCAGTTTCGCACTTGTAACGGTAGAACACGCAGTATTTGGCTTGTTCATGCCGTTTTGTGTGCTTTCACAACATTTCACCTATCGCAGTTTATTACTCGCTATAAAACAACACTATCTCGTTAGATGACGTCGTTTTTGGTAGTTTCACGACGCTACCTAGCTTAAACTATCCTAACCTAACCTAACCTTCGCACTTCTATCGTTAGAAAACGTTTTACTCGCCACTTTGCAATGTTTTCTACAAGATTACGACGGTTTCATGCGCTTTCACATTAGATATCGTAGTTCCCGACTTGTAATGTTGAAAAACACTACATCACACTAAGTGACACTGTTTAATGCGGTTTTACGACGGTTGATATGTCAACCTAACCTAACATTCGCACTTGTATCTAAAGACGCTCAATTACACTGTTTCGTTCACAATTACGATATTTGCTTGACCTCACAGTTTCTCACCAACTTATTACAGTACAGAACGCTGTATCTCGCTAAATGACATTGTTCTTTAAGGTTTCACGATGCTTGCATGCGCTTTAACGAGAATATCACAATATAGCAGTTTCGCACTTGTAACGGTAGAACACGCAGTATTTGGCTTGTTCATGCCGTTTTGTGTGCTTTCACATTTCACCTATCGCAGTTTAATACTCGCTATAAAACAACACTATCTCGTTAGATGACGTCGTTTTTGGTGGTTTCACGACGCTACATGGCTTAAACTAACATAACTCAACCTAACATAACCTTCGCACTTCTATCGTTAGAAAACGTTTTACTCGCTACTTTACATTGCTTTCTACAACATTACGACGGTTTCAAGCGCTTTCACATTAGATATCGCAGTTCCCAACTTGTAAAGGTGAAAAACACTGCATCTCACTAAGTGACATTGTTTATTGCGGTTTTACGACGGTTCATACCTTAACCTAACGTAACCTAACCTAACCTAACCCAACCTAACCTAACATAACCTAACCTAACCTAACCTAACCAAACCTAACCTAACGTAACCTAACCTAACCTAACCTAACCTAACCTAACCTAACGACGTTTGCAAGTGCTTTCACATTAGATATCGCAGTTCCCAACTTGTAATGGTGAAAAACACTGCATCTCACTAAGTGACATTGTTTAATGCGGTTTTACGACGGTTCATATCTTAACCTAACCTAACATTCGTACTTGTATTGAAAAACGCTTTATTACTGTTTCGTTCACAATTACGATATTTGCATAACCTCACAGTTTTTCACCAACTTATTGCAGTACAGAACGCTGTATCTCGCTAAATGACATCGTTCTTTAAGGTTTCACGATGCTTGCATGCGCTTTACCGAGAATGTCACAACGTAGCAGTTTCGCACTTGTAACGGTACAACACGCAGTATTTGGCTTGTTCATGCCGTTTCGTGTGCTTTCACAACATTTTACCTATCACAGTTTCGTACTCGCAATAAAACAACACTATCTCGTTAGATGACGTCGTTTTTGGTGGTTTCACGACGCTACATGGCTTAAACTAACATAACTCAACCTAACATAACCTTCGCACTTCTATCGTTAGAAAACGTTTTACTCGCTACTTTACATTGCTTTCTACAAGATTACGACGGTTTCATGCGCTTTCACATTAGATATCGCAGTTCCCGACTTGTAATGGTGGAAAACACAGCATCTCACTAAGTGACATTGTTTAATGCGGTTTTAGCGCGGTTCATACCTTAACCTAACCTAACCTAACCTTACCTAACCTAACCTAACCTAACCCAACCCAACTTAACCTAACCTAATCTAACCTAACCTAAACTAACCTAACCCAACCTAACTTAACCTAACCTAACCTAACCCAACCTAACCCAACCCATCCCAACCTGACCTAACCTAAGCTAACCTAACCTAACCTAACAAAACCTAACCTAACCTAACTTAACCTAACCTAACCTAACCTAACCTAACCTAACCTAACCTAACCTTACCTAACCCAACCTAACCTAACCTAACCTAACCAAACCTTACCTAACATACCCTAACCAAACCTAACCTAACCTAACCTAACCTAACCTAACCTAACGACGTTTGCAAGCGCTTTCACATTAGATATCGCAGTTCCCGACTTGTAATGGTGAAAACACTGCATCTCACTAAGTGACATTGTTTAATGCGGTTTTACGACGGTTCATACCTTAACCTAACCTAACCTAACCTAACCTTACCTAACCTAACCTAACCTAACCCAACCCAACTTAACCTAACCTAATCTAACCTAACCTAAACTAACCTAACCCAACCTAACTTAACCTAACCTAACCTAACCCAACCTA
>NW_027464678.1:706200-748700 GCF_043290135.1 Rhipicephalus microplus
ATCTCACTAAGTGACATTGTTTAATGCGGTTTTACGACGGTTGATATGTCAACCTAACCTAACATTCGCACTTGTATCTAAAGACGCTCAATTACACTGTTTCGTTCACAATTACGATATTTGCTTGACCTCACAGTTTCTCACCAACTTATTACAGTACAGAGCGCTGTATCTCGCTAAATGACATCGTTCTTTAAGGTTTCACGATACTTGCATGCGCTTTACCGAGAATGTCACAACATAGCACTTTCGCACTTGTAACGGTACAACACGCAGTATTTGGCTTGTTCATGCCGTTTTGTGTGCTTTCACAACATTTTACCTATCGCAGTTTCGTACTCGCAATAAAACAACACTATCTCGTTAGATGACGTCGTTTTTGGTGGTTTCACGACGCTACCTAGCTTAAACTAACATAACTCAACCTAACATAACCTTCGCACTTCTATCGTTAGAAAACGTTTTACTCGCTACATTACATTGCTTTCTACAACATTACGACGGTTTCAAGCGCTTTCGCATTAGATATCGCAGTTCCCAACTTGTAAAGGTGAAAAACACTGCATCTCACTAAGTGACATTGTTTATTGCGGTTTTACGACGGTTCATACCTTAACCTAACGTAACCTAACCTAACCTAACCCAACCTAACCTAACATAACCTAACCTAACCTAACGTAACCAAACCTAACCTAACGTAACCTAACCTAACCTAACCTAACCTAACGACGTTTGCAAGTGCTTTCACATTAGATATCGCAGTTCCCAACTTGTAATGGTGAAAAACACTGCATCTCACTAAGTGACATTGTTTAATGCGGTTTTACGACGGTTCATATCTTAACCTAACCTAACATTCGTACTTGTATTGAAAAACGCTCTATTACACTGTTTCGTTCACAATTACGATATTTGCATAACCTCACAGTTTTTCACCAACTTATTGCAGTACAGAACGCTGTATCTCGCTAAATGACATCGTTCTTTAAGGTTTCACGATGCTTGCATGCGCTTCAACGAGAATATCACAATATAGCAGTTTCGCACTTGTAACGGTACAACACGCAGTATTTGGCTTGTTCATGCCGTTTTGAGTGCTTTCACAACATTTTACCTGTCGCAGTTTCGTACTCGCATTAAAACAACACTATCTCGTTAGATGACGTCGTTTTTGGTGGTTTCACGACGCTACCTAGCTTAAACTAACATAACTCAAACTAACCGAACCTTCGCACTTCTATCGTTAGAAAACGTTTTATTCGCTACTTTACAATGTTTTCTACAAGATTACGACGGTTTCATGCGCTTTCACATTAGATATCGCAGTTCCCGACTTGTAATGGTGAAAAACACAGCATCTCACTAAGTGACATTGTTTAACGCGGTTTTAGCGCGGTTCATATCTTAACCTAACCTAACCTTACCTAAACCAACCTAACCTAACCTAACCTAACCAAACCTTACCTAACATACCCTAACCTAACCTAACCTAACCTAACCTAACCAAACCTAACCTAACCTAACCTAACCTAACCTAACCTAACCTAACCTAACCTAACCTAACGACGTTTGCGAGCGCTTTCACATTAGATATCGCAGTTCCCGACTTGTAATGGTGAAAAACACTGCATCTCTCCAAGTGACATTGATTAATGCGGTTTTACGACGGTTCATATCTTAACCTAACATTCGCACTTGTATTAAAAAACGCTCTATTACACTGTTTCGTTCACAATTAGGATATTTGCATAAGCTCACAGTTTTTCACCAACTTATTGCAGTACAGAACGCTGTATCTCGCTAAATGACATTGTTCTTTAAGGTTTCACGATGCTTGCATGCGCTTTAACGAGAATATCACAATATAGCAGTTTCGCACTTGTAACGGTAGAACACGCAGTATTTGGCTTGTTCATGCCGTTTTGTGTGCTTTCACAACATTTCACCTATCGCAGTTTATTACTCGCTATAAAACAACACTATCTCGTTAGATGACGTCGTTTTTGGTAGTTTCACGACGCTACCTAGCTTAAACTATCCTAACCTAACCTAACCTTCGCACTTCTATCGTTAGAAAACGTTTTACTCGCCACTTTGCAATGTTTTCTACAAGATTACGACGGTTTCATGCGCTTTCACATTAGATATCGTAGTTCCCGACTTGTAATGTTGAAAAACACTACATCACACTAAGTGACACTGTTTAATGCGGTTTTACGACGGTTGATATGTCAACCTAACCTAACATTCGCATTTGTATCTAAAGACGCTCAATTACACTGTTTCGTTCACAATTACGATATTTGCTTGACCTCACAGTTTCTCACCAACTTATTACAGTGCAGAACGCTGTATCTCGCTAAATGACATTGTTCTTTAAGGTTTCACGATGCTTGCATGCGCTTTAACGAGAATATCACAATATAGCAGTTTCGCACTTGTAACGGTAGAACACGCAGTATTTGGCTTGTTCATGCCGTTTTGTGTGCTTTCACAACATTTCACCTATCGCAGTTTAATACTCGCTATAAAACAACACTATCTCGTTAGATGACGTCGTTTTTGGTGGTTTCACGACGCTACATGGCTTAAACTAACATAACTCAACCTAACATAACCTTCGCACTTCTATCGTTAGAAAACGTTTTACTCGCTACTTTACATTGCTTTCTACAACATTACGACGGTTTCAAGCGCTTTCACATTAGATATCGCAGTTCCCAACTTGTAAAGGTGAAAAACACTGCATCTCACTAAGTGACATTGTTTATTGCGGTTTTACGACGGTTCATACCTTAACCTAACGTAACCTAACCTAACCTAACCCAACCTAACCTAACATAACCTAACCTAACCTAACCTAACCAAACCTAACCTAACCTAACCTAACCTAACCTAACGACGTTTGCAAGTGCTTTCACATTAGATATCGCAGTTCCCAACTTGTAATGGTGAAAAACACTGCATCTCACTAAGTGACATTGTTTAATGCGGTTTTACGACGGTTCATATCTTAACCTAACCTAACATTCGTACTTGTATTGAAAAACGCTCTATTACTGTTTCGTTCACAATTACGATATTTGCATAACCTCACAGTTTTTCACCAACTTATTGCAGTACAGAACGCTGTATCTCGCTAAATGACATCGTTCTTTAAGGTTTCACGATGCTTGCATGCGCTTTAACGAGAATATCACAACATAGCAGTTTCGCACTTGTAACGGTACAACACGCAGTATTTGGCTTGTTCATGCCGTTTTGTGTGCTTTCACAACATTTCACCTATCGCAGTTTCGTACTCGCAATAAAACAACACTATCTCGTTAGATGACGTTGTTTTTGGTAGTTTCACGACCCTACCTAGCTTAAACTAACATAACCTAACATGACCTTCGCACTTCTATCGTTAGAAAACGTTTTACTTGCTACTTTACATTGCTTTCTACAACATTACGACGGTTTCAAGCGCTTTCACATTAGATATCACAGTTCCCAACTTGTAAAGGTGAAAAACACTGCATTTCACTGACATTGTTTAATGCGGTTTTACGACGCTTCATACCTTAACCTAACCTAACCTAACCTAACCTTACCTAATCTAACCTAACCTAACCCAACCCAACTTAACCTAACCTAACCTAACCTAAACTAACCTAAGCCACCTAACCTAACCTAACCTAACCCAACCTAACCCAACCCAACCCAACCCAACCCAACCTAACCTAACCTAAGCTAACCTAACCTAACCTAACCAAACCTAACCTAACCTAACTTAACCTAACCTAACGTAACCTAACCTAACCTATTCTAACGTAACCTAACCTTACCTGACCTAACCTAACGTAACCTAACCTAACCTAACATAACCTAACGTAACCTAACCTAACCTAACCTAACGTAACCTAACCTAACCTAACCCAACCTAACCCAACCCAACCCAACCCAACAACACCCAACCCAACCTAACCTAACCTAACCTAACCTTACCTAACCTAACCAAATTATCCTTACCTAACCTAACCTAACCTAACGTAACCTAACCTAACCTAACCTAACGTAACCTAACCTAACGAAACCTAACCTAACCTAACCTAACCTAACCCAACCTAACCTAACCTAACCTAACCTAACCTAACCCAACTCAACCCAACCTAACCTAATCTAACCTAACCTAACTTAACCTAACCTAACCAAACCCAACCTAACCTAACCTAACCTAACCTAACGACGTTTGCAAGCGCTTTCACATTAGATATCGCAGTTCCCAACTTGTAATGGTGAAAAACACTGCATCTCACTAAGTGACATTGTTTAATGCGGTTTTACGACGGTTCATATCTTAACCTAACCTAACATTCGCACTTGTATCTAAAAACGCTCTATTACACTGTTTTGTTCACAATTACGATATTTGCATAACCTCACAGTTTTTCACCAACTTATTGCAGTACAGAACGCTGTATCTCGCTAAATGACATTGTTCTTTAAGGTTTCACGATGCTTGCATGCGATTTAACGAGAATATCACAATATAGCAGTTTCGCACTTGTAACGGTAGAACAGGCAGTATTTGGCTTGTTCATGCCGTTTTGTGTGCTTTCACAACATTTCACCTATCGCAGTTTAATACTCGCGATAAAACAACACTATCTCGTTAGATGACGTCGTTTTTGGTAGTTTCACGACGCTACCTAGCTTAAACTAACCTAACCTAACCTAACCTTCGCACTTCTATCGTTAGAAAACGTTTTACTCGCCACTTTACAATGTTTTCTACAAGATTACGACGGTTTCATGCGTTTTCACATTAGATATCGTAGTTCCCGACTTGTAATGTTGAAAAACACTACATCTCACTAAGTGACATTGTTTAATGCGGTTTTACGACGGTTGATATGTCAACCTAACCTAACATTCGCACTTGTATCTAAAGACGCTCAATTACACTGTTTCGTTCACAATTACGATATTTGCTTGACCTCACAGTTTCTCACCAACTTATTACAGTACAGAACGCTGTATCTCGCTAAATGACATCGTTCTTTAAGGTTTCACGATACTTGTATGCGCTTTACCGAGAATGTCACAACATAGCACTTTCGCACTTGTAACGGTACAACACGCAGTATTTGGCTTGTTCATGCCGTTTTGTGTGCTTTCACAACATTTTACCTATCGCAGTTTCGTACTCGCAATAAAACAACACTATCTCGTTAGATGACGTCGTTTTTGGTGGTTTCACGACGCTACCTAGCTTAAACTAACATAACTCAACCTAACATAACCTTCGCACTTCTATCGTTAGAAAACGTTTTACTCGCTACTTTACATTGCTTTCTACAACATTACGACGGTTTCAAGCGCTTTTGCATTAGATATCGCAGTTCCCAACTTGTAAAGGTGAAAAACACTGCATCTCACTAAGTGACATTGTTTATTGCGGTTTTACGACGGTTCATACCTTAACCTAACGTAACCTAACCTAACCTAACCCAACCTAACCTAACATAACCTAACCTAACCTAACGTAACCAAACCTAACCTAACGTAACCTAACCTAACCTAACCTAACCTAACGACGTTTGCAAGTGCTTTCACATTAGATATCGCAGTTCCCAACTTGTAATGGTGAAAAACACTGCATCTCACTAAGTGACATTGTTTAATGCGGTTTTACGACGGTTCATATCTTAACCTAACCTAACATTCGCACTTGTATTAAAAAACGCTCTATTACACTGTTTCGTTCACAATTAGGATATTTGCATAACCTCACAGTTTTTCACCAACTTATTGCAGTACAGAACGCTGTATCTCGCTAAATGACATCGTTCTTTAAGGTTTCACGATGCTTGCATGCGCTTTAACGAGAATATCACAACATAGCAGTTTCGCACTTGTAACGGTACAACACGCAGTATTTGGCTTGTTCATGCCGTTTTGTGTGCTTTCACAACATTTTACCTTTCGCAGTTTCGTACTCGCAATAAAACAGCTATCTCGTTAGACGACGTCGTTTTTGGTGGTTTCACGACGCTACCTAGCTTAAACTAACATAACTCAACCTAACATAACCTTCGCACTTCTATCGTTAGAAAACGTTTTACTCGCTACTTTACATTGCTTTCTACAACATTACGGCGGTTTCTAGCGCTTTCACATTAGATATCGCAGTTCCCAACTTGTAAAGGTGAAAAACACTGCATCTCACTAAGTGACATTGTTTATTGCGGTTTTACGACGGTTCATACCTTAACCTAACGTAACCTAACCTAACCTAACCCAACCTAACCTAACATAACCTAACCTAAGCTAACCTAACCTAACCAAACATTACCTAACGTAACCTAACCTAACCTAACCTAACCTAACGACGTTTGCAAGTGCTTTCACATTAGATATCGCAGTTCCCAACTTGTAATGGTGAAAAACACTGCATCTCACTAAGTGACATTGTTTAATGCGGTTTTACGACGGTTCATATCTTAACCTAACCTAACATTCGCACTTGTATTAAAAAACGTTCTATTACACTGTTTCGTTCACAATTAGGATATTTGCATAACCTCACAGTTTTTCACCAACTTATTGCAGTACAGAACGCTGTATCTCGCTAAATGACATCGTTCTTTAAGGTTTCACGATGCTTGCATGCGCTTTAACGAGAATATCACAACATAGCAGTTTCGCACTTGTAACGGTACAACACGCAGTATTTGGCTTGTTCATGCCGTTTTGTGTGCTTTCACAACATTTCACCTATCGCAGTTTCGTACTCGCAATAAAACAACACTATCTCGTTAGATGACGTTGTTTTTGGTAGTTTCACGACCCTACCTAGCTTAAACTAACATAACGTAACATGACCTTCGCACTTCTATCGTTAGAAAACGTTTTACTTGCTACTTTACATTGCTTTCTACAACATTACGACGGTTTCAAGCGCTTTCACATTAGATATCACAGTTCCCAACTTGTAAAGGTGAAAAAGACTGCATCTCACTGACATTGTTTAATGCGGTTTTACGACGCTTCATACCTTAACCTAACCTAACCTAACCTAACCTAACCTAACCTAACCTAACCTAACCTAACCTAACCTAACCTAACCTAACCTAACCTAACCTAACCTAACCTAACCTAACCTAACCTAACCTAACCTAACCTAACCTAACCTAACCTAACCTAACCTAACCTAACCTAACCTAACCTAACCTAACCTAACCTAACCTAACCTAGCCTAACCCAACCTAACCCAACCCAACCCAACCTAACCTAACCTAAGCTAACCTAACCTAACCTAACCAAACCTAACCTAACCTAACTTAACCTAACCTAACGTAACCTAACCTAACCTATTCTAACGTAACCTAACCTTACCTGACCTAACCTAACCTAACGTAACCTAACCTAACCTAACATAACCTAACGTAACCTAACCTAACCTAACCTAACGTAACCTAACCTAACCTAACCCAACCTAACCCAACCCAACCCAACCCAACAACACCCAACCCAACCTAACCTAACCTAACCTAACCTTACCTAACCTAACCAAACCTAACCTAACCTAACCTAACCTAACCTAACGACGTTTGCAAGCGCTTTCACATTAGATATCGAAGTTCCCAACTTGTAATGGTGAAAAACACTGCATCTCACTAAGTGACATTGTTTAATGCGGTTTTACGACGGTTCATATCTTAACCTAACTTAACATTCGCACTTGTATCTAAAAACGCTCTATTACACTGTTTTGTTCACAATTACGATATTTGCATAACCTCACAGTTTTTCACCAACTTATTGCAGTACAGAACGCTGTATCTCGCTAAATGACATTGTTCTTTAAGGTTTCACGATGCTTGCATGCGATTTAACGAGAATATCACAATATAGCAGTTTCGCACTTGTAACGGTAGAACAAGCAGTATTTGGCTTGTTCATGCCGTTTTGTGTGCTTTCACAACATTTCACCTATCGCAGTTTAATACTCGCGATAAAACAACACTATCTCGTTAGATGACGTCGTTTTTGGTAGTTTCACGACGCTACCTAGCTTAAACTAACCTAACCTAACCTAACCTTCGCACTTCTATCGTTAGAAAACGTTTTACTCGCTACATTACATTGCTTTCTACAACATTACGACGGTTTCAAGCGCTTTCGCATTAGATATCGCAGTTCCCAACTTGTAAAGGTGAAAAACACTGCATCTCACTAAGTGACATTGTTTATTGCGGTTTTACGACGGTTCATACCTTAACCTAACGTAACCTAACCTAACCTAACCCAACCTAACCTAACATAACCTAACCTAACCTAACGTAACCAAACCTAACCTAACGTAACCTAACCTAACCTAACCTAACCTAACGACGTTTGCAAGTGCTTTCACATTAGATATCGCAGTTCCCAACTTGTAATGGTGAAAAACACTGCATCTCACTAAGTGACATTGTTTAATGCGGTTTTACGACGGTTCATATCTTAACCTAACCTAACATTCGTACTTGTATTGAAAAACGCTCTATTACACTGTTTCGTTCACAATTACGATATTTGCATAACCTCACAGTTTTTCACCAACTTATTGCAGTACAGAACGCTGTATCTCGCTAAATGACATCGTTCTTTAAGGTTTCACGATGCTTGCATGCGCTTCAACGAGAATATCACAATATAGCAGTTTCGCACTTGTAACGGTACAACACGCAGTATTTGGCTTGTTCATGCCGTTTTGAGTGCTTTCACAACATTTTACCTGTCGCAGTTTCGTACTCGCATTAAAACAACACTATCTCGTTAGATGACGTCGTTTTTGGTGGTTTCACGACGCTACCTAGCTTAAACTAACATAACTCAAACTAACCGAACCTTCGCACTTCTATCGTTAGAAAACGTTTTATTCGCTACTTTACAATGTTTTCTACAAGATTACGACGGTTTCATGCGCTTTCACATTAGATATCGCAGTTCCCGACTTGTAATGGTGAAAAACACAGCATCTCACTAAGTGACATTGTTTAACGCGGTTTTAGCGCGGTTCATATCTTAACCTAACCTAACCTTACCTAAACCAACCTAACCTAACCTAACCTAACCAAACCTTACCTAACATACCCTAACCTAACCTAACCTAACCTAACCTAACCAAACCTAACCTAACCTAACCTAACCTAACCTAACCTAACCTAACCTAACCTAACCTAACGACGTTTGCGAGCGCTTTCACATTAGATATCGCAGTTCCCGACTTGTAATGGTGAAAAACACTGCATCTCTCCAAGTGACATTGATTAATGCGGTTTTACGACGGTTCATATCTTAACCTAACATTCGCACTTGTATTAAAAAACGCTCTATTACACTGTTTCGTTCACAATTAGGATATTTGCATAAGCTCACAGTTTTTCACCAACTTATTGCAGTACAGAACGCTGTATCTCGCTAAATGACATTGTTCTTTAAGGTTTCACGATGCTTGCATGCGCTTTAACGAGAATATCACAATATAGCAGTTTCGCACTTGTAACGGTAGAACACGCAGTATTTGGCTTGTTCATGCCGTTTTGTGTGCTTTCACAACATTTCACCTATCGCAGTTTATTACTCGCTATAAAACAACACTATCTCGTTAGATGACGTCGTTTTTGGTAGTTTCACGACGCTACCTAGCTTAAACTATCCTAACCTAACCTAACCTTCGCACTTCTATCGTTAGAAAACGTTTTACTCGCCACTTTGCAATGTTTTCTACAAGATTACGACGGTTTCATGCGCTTTCACATTAGATATCGTAGTTCCCGACTTGTAATGTTGAAAAACACTACATCACACTAAGTGACACTGTTTAATGCGGTTTTACGACGGTTGATATGTCAACCTAACCTAACATTCGCATTTGTATCTAAAGACGCTCAATTACACTGTTTCGTTCACAATTACGATATTTGCTTGACCTCACAGTTTCTCACCAACTTATTACAGTGCAGAACGCTGTATCTCGCTAAATGACATTGTTCTTTAAGGTTTCACGATGCTTGCATGCGCTTTAACGAGAATATCACAATATAGCAGTTTCGCACTTGTAACGGTAGAACACGCAGTATTTGGCTTGTTCATGCCGTTTTGTGTGCTTTCACAACATTTCACCTATCGCAGTTTAATACTCGCTATAAAACAACACTATCTCGTTAGATGACGTCGTTTTTGGTGGTTTCACGACGCTACATGGCTTAAACTAACATAACTCAACCTAACATAACCTTCGCACTTCTATCGTTAGAAAACGTTTTACTCGCTACTTTACATTGCTTTCTACAACATTACGACGGTTTCAAGCGCTTTCACATTAGATATCGCAGTTCCCAACTTGTAAAGGTGAAAAACACTGCATCTCACTAAGTGACATTGTTTATTGCGGTTTTACGACGGTTCATACCTTAACCTAACGTAACCTAACCTAACCTAACCCAACCTAACCTAACATAACCTAACCTAACCTAACCTAACCAAACCTAACCTAACCTAACCTAACGACGTTTGCAAGTGCTTTCACATTAGATATCGCAGTTCCCAACTTGTAATGGTGAAAAACACTGCATCTCACTAAGTGACATTGTTTAATGCGGTTTTACGACGGTTCATATCTTAACCTAACCTAACATTCGTACTTGTATTGAAAAACGCTCTATTACTGTTTCGTTCACAATTACGATATTTGCATAACCTCACAGTTTTTCACCAACTTATTGCAGTACAGAACGCTGTATCTCGCTAAATGACATCGTTCTTTAAGGTTTCACGATGCTTGCATGCGCTTTACCGAGAATGTCACAACGTAGCAGTTTCGCACTTGTAACGGTACAACACGCAGTATTTGGCTTGTTCATGCCGTTTTGTGTGCTTTCACAACATTTTACCTATCACAGTTTCGTACTCGCAATAAAACAACACTATCTCGTTAGATGACGTCGTTTTTGGTGGTTTCACGACGCTACATGGCTTAAACTAACATAACTCAACCTAACATAACCTTCGCACTTCTATCGTTAGAAAACGTTTTACTCGCTACTTTACATTGCTTTCTACAAGATTACGACGGTTTCATGCGCTTTCACATTAGATATCGCAGTTCCCGACTTGTAATGGTGGAAAACACAGCATCTCACTAAGTGACATTGTTTAATGCGGTTTTAGCGCGGTTCATATCTTAACCTAACCTAACCTTACCTAACCCAACCTAACCTAACCTAACCTAACCAAACCTTACCTAACATACCCTAACCAAACCTAACCTAACCTAACCTAACCTAACCTAACCTAACGACGTTTGCAAGCGCTTTCACATTAGATATCGCAGTTCCCGACTTGTAATGGTGAAAACACTGCATCTCACTAAGTGACATTGTTTAATGCGGTTTTACGACGGTTCATACCTTAACCTAACCTAACCTAACCTAACCTTACCTAACCTAACCTAACCTAACCCAACCCAACTTAACCTAACCTAATCTAACCTAACCTAAACTAACCTAACCCAACCTAACTTAACCTAACCTAACCTAACCCAACCTAACCCAACCCATCCCAACCTAACCTAACCTAAGCTAACCTAACCTAACCTAACAAAACCTAACCTAACCTAACTTAACCTAACCTAACGTAACCTAACCTAACCTATTCTAACGTAACCTAACCTAACCTAACCTAACCTAACCTAACCTAACCTAACCTAACCTAACCTAACCTAACCTAACCCAACCCAACCCAACCCAACACCCAACCCAACCTAACCTAACCTAACCTAACCTAACCTTACCTAACCTAACCAAACTATCCTTACCTAACCTAACCTAACCTAACGTAACCTAACCTAACCTAACGTAACCTAACCTAACGTAACCTAACCTAACCTAACCTAACCTAACCCAACCTAACCTAACCTAACCTAACCCAACTCAACCCAACCTAACCTAATCTAACCTAACCTAACCTAACCTAACCTAACCAAACCTAACCTAACCTAACCTAACCTAACGACGGTTGCAAGCGCTTTCACATTAAATATCGCAGTTCCCCACTTTTAATGGTGAAAAACACTGCATCTCAGTAATTGACATTGTTTAATGCGGTTTTACGACGGTTCATATCTTAACCTAACCTAACATTCGCACTTGTATCTAAAAACGCTCTATTACACTGTTTTGTTCACAATTACGATATTTGCATAACCTCACAGTTTTTCACCAACTTATTGCAGTACAGAACGCTGTATCTCGCTAAATGACAGTGTTCTTTAAGGTTTCACGATGCTTGCATGCGATTTAACGAGAATATCACAATATAGCAGTTTCGCACTTGTAACGGTAGAACACGCAGTATTTGGCTTGTTCATGCCGTTTTGTGTGCTTTCACAACATTTCACCTATCGCAGTTTAATACTCGCTATAAAACAACACTATCTCGTTAGATGACGTCGTTTTTGGTAGTTTCACGACGCTACCTAGCTTAACTAACCTAACCTAACCTAACCTTCGCACTTCTATCGTTAGAAAACGTTTTACTCGCCACTTTACAATGTTTTCTACAAGATTACGACGGTTTCATGCGCTTTCACATTAGATATCGTAGTTCCCGACTTGTAATGTTGAAAAACACTACATCTCACTAAGTGACATTGTTTAATGCGGTTTTACGACGGTTGATATGTCAACCTAACCTAAAATTCGCACTTGTATCTAAAGACGCTCAATTACACTGTTTCGTTCACAATTAGGATATTTGCATAACCTCACAGTTTTTCACCAACTTATTGCAGTACAGAACGCTGTATCTCGCTAAATGACATCGTTCTTTAAGGTTTCACGATGCTTGCATGCGCTTTAACGAGAATATCACAACATAGCAGTTTCGCACTTGTAACGGTACAACACGCAGTATTTGGCTTGTTCATGCCGTTTTGTGTGCTTTCACAACATTTTACCTTTCGCAGTTTCGTACTCGCAATAAAACAGCTATCTCGTTAGACGACGTCGTTTTTGGTGGTTTCACGACGCTACCTAGCTTAAACTAACATAACTCAACCTAACATAACCTTCGCACTTCTATCGTTAGAAAACGTTTTACTCGCTACTTTACATTGCTTTCTACAACATTACGGCGGTTTCTAGCGCTTTCACATTAGATATCGCAGTTCCCAACTTGTAAAGGTGAAAAACACTGCATCTCACTAAGTGACATTGTTTATTGCGGTTTTACGACGGTTCATACCTTAACCTAACGTAACCTAACCTAACCTAACCCAACCTAACCTAACATAACATAACCTAACCTAACCTAACCTAACCTAACCAAACATAACCTAACGTAACCTAACCTAACCTAACCTAACCTAACGACGTTTGAGAGTGCTTTCACATTAGATATCGCAGTTCCCAACTTGTAATGGTGAAAAACACTGCATCTCACTAAGTGACATTGTTTAATGCGGTTTTACGACGGTTCATATCTTAACCTAACCTAACATTCGCACTTGTATTAAAAAACGCTCTATTACACTGTTTCGTTCACAATTAGGATATTTGCATAACCTCACAGTTTTTCACCAACTTATTGCAGTACAGAACGCTGTATCTCGCTAAATGACATCGTTCTTTAAGGTTTCACGATGCTTGCATGCGCTTTAACGAGAATATCACAACATAGCAGTTTCGCACTTGTAACGGTACAACACGCAGTATTTGGCTTGTTCATGCCGTTTTGTGTGCTTTCACAACATTTCACCTATCGCAGTTTCGTACTCGCAATAAAACAACACTATCTCGTTAGATGACGTTGTTTTTGGTAGTTTCACGACCCTACCTAGCTTAAACTAACATAACCTAACATGACCTTCGCACTTCTATCGTTAGAAAACGTTTTACTTGCTACTTTACATTGCTTTCTACAACATTACGACGGTTTCAAGCGCTTTCACATTAGATATCACAGTTCCCAACTTGTAAAGGTGAAAAACACTGCATCTCACTGACATTGTTTAATGCGGTTTTACGACGCTTCATACCTTAACCTAACCTAACCTAACCTAACCTAACCTTACCTAATCTAACCTAACCTAACCCAACCCAACTTAACCTAACCTAACCTAACCTAACCAAACCTAACCTAACCTAACTTAACCTAACCTAACGTAACCTAAGCTAACCTATTCTAACGTAACCTAACCTTACCTGACCTAACCTAACCTAACGTAACCTAACCTAACCTAACATAACCTAACGTAACCTAACCTAACCTAACCTAACGTAACCTAACCTAACCTAACCCAACCTAACCCAACCCAACCCAACCCAACAACACCCAACCCAACCTAACCTAACCTAACCTAACCTTACCTAACCTAACCAAACCTAACCTAACCTAACCTAACCTAACCTAACGACGTTTGCAAGCGCTTTCACATTAGATATCGCAGTTCCCAACTTGTAATGGTGAAAAACACTGCATCTCACTAAGTGACATTGTTTAATGCGGTTTTACGACGGTTCATATCTTAACCTAACTTAACATTCGCACTTGTATCTAAAAACGCTCTATTACACTGTTTTGTTCACAATTACGATATTTGCATAACCTCACAGTTTTTCACCAACTTATTGCAGTACAGAACGCTGTATCTCGCTAAATGACATTGTTCTTTAAGGTTTCACGATGCATGCATGCGATTTAACGAGAATATCACAATATAGCAGTTTCGCACTTGTAACGGTAGAACAGGCAGTATTTGGCTTGTTCATGCCGTTTTGTGTGCTTTCACAACATTTCACCTATCGCAGTTTAATACTCGCGATAAAACAACACTATCTCGTTAGATGACGTCGTTTTTGGTAGTTTCACGACGCTACCTAGCTTAAACTAACCTAACCTAACCTAACCTTCGCACTTCTATCGTTAGAAAACGTTTTACTCGCCACTTTACAATGTTTTCTACAAGATTACGACGGTTTCATGCGTTTTCACATTAGATATCGTAGTTCCAGACTTGTAATGTTGAAAAACACTACATCTCACTAAGTGACATTGTTTAATGCGGTTTTACGACGGTTGATATGTCAACCTAACCTAACATTCGCACTTGTATCTAAAGACGCTCAATTACACTGTTTCGTTCACAATTACGATATTTGCTTGACCTCACAGTTTCTCACCAACTTATTACAGTACAGAACGCTGTATCTCGCTAAATGACATCGTTCTTTAAGGTTTCACGATACTTGTATGCGCTTTACCGAGAATGTCACAACATAGCAGTTTCGCACTTGTAACGGTACAACACGCAGTATTTGGCTTGTTCATGCCGTTTTGAGTGCTTTCACAACATTTTACCTGTCGCAGTTTCGTACTCGCATTAAAACAACACTATCTCGTTAGATGACGTCGTTTTTGGTGGTTTCACGACGCTACCTAGCTTAAACTAACATAACTCAAACTAACCGAACCTTCGCACTTCTATCGTTAGAAAACGTTTTATTCGCTACTTTACAATGTTTTCTACAAGATTACGACGGTTTCATGCGCTTTCACATTAGATATCGCAGTTCCCGACTTGTAATGGTGAAAAACACAGCATCTCACTAAGTGACATTGTTTAACGCGGTTTTAGCGCGGTTCATATCTTAACCTAACCTAACCTTACCTAAACCAACCTAACCTAACCTAACCAAACCTTACCTAACATACCCTAACCTAACCTAACCTAACCTAACCTAACCTAACCAAACCTAACCTAACCTAACCTAACCTAACCTAACCTAACCTAACCTAACCTAACGACGTTTGCGAGCGCTTTCACATTAGATATCGCAGTTCCCGACTTGTAATGGTGAAAAACACTGCATCTCTCCAAGTGACATTGATTAATGCGGTTTTACGACGGTTCATATCTTAACCTAACCTAACATTCGCACTTGTATTAAAAAACGCTCTATTACACTGTTTCGTTCACAATTAGGATATTTGCATAAGCTCACAGTTTTTCACCAACTTATTGCAGTACAGAACGCTGTATCTCGCTAAATGACATTGTTCTTTAAGGTTTCACGATGCTTGCATGCGCTTTAACGAGAATATCACAATATAGCAGTTTCGCACTTGTAACGGTAGAACACGCAGTATTTGGCTTGTTCATGCCGTTTTGTGTGCTTTCACAACATTTCACCTATCGCAGTTTATTACTCGCTATAAAACAACACTATCTCGTTAGATGACGTCGTTTTTGGTAGTTTCACGACGCTACATGGCTTAAACTAACATAACTCAACCTAACATAACCTTCGCACTTCTATCGTTAGAAAACGTTTTACTCGCTACTTTACATTGCTTTCTACAAGATTACGACGGTTTCATGCGCTTTCACATTAGATATCGCAGTTCCCGACTTGTAATGGTGGAAAACACAGCATCTCACTAAGTGACATTGTTTAATGCGGTTTTAGCGCGGTTCATATCTTAACCTAACCTAACCTTACCTAACCCAACCTAACCTAACCTAACCTAACCAAACCTTACCTAACATACCCTAACCAAACCTAACCTAACCTAACCTAACCTAACCTAACCTAACGACGTTTGCAAGCGCTTTCACATTAGATATCGCAGTTCCCGACTTGTAATGGTGAAAACACTGCATCTCACTAAGTGACATTGTTTAATGCGGTTTTACGACGGTTCATACCTTAACCTAACCTAACCTAACCTAACCTTACCTAACCTAACCTAACCTAACCCAACCCAACTTAACCTAACCTAATCTAACCTAACCTAAACTAACCTAACCCAACCTAACTTAACCTAACCTAACCTAACCCAACCTAACCCAACCCATCCCAACCTAACCTAACCTAAGCTAACCTAACCTAACCTAAGAAAACCTAACCTAACCTAACTTAACCTAACCTAACGTAACCTAACCTAACCTATTCTAACGTAACCTAACCTAACCTAACCTAACCTAACCTAACCTAACCTAACCTAACCTAACCTAACCCAACCCAACCCAACCCAACACCCAACCCAACCTAACCTAACCTAACCTAACCTTACCTAACCTAACCAAACCATCCTTACCTAACCTAACCTAACCTAACGTAACCTAACCTAACCTAACGTAACCTAACCTAACGTAACCTAACCTAACCTAACCTAACCTAACCCAACCTAACCTAACCTAACCTAACCCAACTCAACCCAACCTAACCTAATCTAACCTAACCTAACCTAACCTAACCTAACCAAACCTAACCTAACCTAACCTAACCTAACCTAACGACGGTTGCAAGCGCTTTCACATTAAATATCGCAGTTCCCCACTTTTAATGGTGAAAAACACTGCATCTCAGTAATTGACATTGTTTAATGCGGTTTTACGACGGTTCATATCTTAACCTAACCTAACATTCGCACTTGTATCTAAAAACGCTCTATTACACTGTTTTGTTCACAATTACGATATTTGCATAACCTCACAGTTTTTCACCAACTTATTGCAGTACAGAACGCTGTATCTCGCTAAATGACATTGTTCTTTAAGGTTTCACGATGCTTGCATGCGATTTAACGAGAATATCACAATATAGCAGTTTCGCACTTGTAACGGTAGAACACGCAGTATTTGGCTTGTTCATGCCGTTTTGTGTGCTTTCACAACATTTCACCTATCGCAGTTTAATACTCGCTATAAAACAACACTATCTCGTTAGATGACGTCGTTTTTGGTAGTTTCACGACGCTACCTAGCTTAACTAACCTAACCTAACCTAACCTTCGCACTTCTATCGTTAGAAAACGTTTTACTCGCCACTTTATAATGTTTTCTACAAGATTACGACGGTTTCATGCGCTTTCACATTAGATATCGTAGTTCCCGACTTGTAATGTTGAAAAACACTACATCTCACTAAGTGACATTGTTTAATGCGGTTTTACGACGGTTGATATGTCAACCTAACCTAAAATTCGCACTTGTATCTAAAGACGCTCAATTACACTGTTTCGTTCAAAATTACGATATTTGCTTGACCTCACAGTTTCTCACCAACTTATTACAGTACAGAACGCTGTGTCTCGCTAAATGACATCGTTCTTTAAGGTTTCACGATACTTGCATGCGCTTTACCGAGAATGTCACAACATAGCACTTTCGCACTTGTAACGGTACAACACGCAGTATTTGGCTTGTTCATGCCGTTTTGTGTGCTTTCACAACATTTCACCTATCGCAGTTTCGTACTCGCAATAAAACAACACTATCTCGTTAGATGACGTTGTTTTTGGTAGTTTCACGACGCTACCTAGCTTGAACTAACATAACCTAACATGACCTTCGCACTTCTATCGTTAGAAAACGTTTTACTTGCTACTTTACATTGCTTTCTACAACATTACGACGGTTTCAAGCGCTTTCACATTAGATATCACAGTTCCCAACTTGTAAAGGTGAAAAACACTGCATCTCACTAAGTGACATTGTTTAATGCGGTTTTACGACGCTTCATACCTTAACCTAACCTAACCTAACCTAACCTAACCTTACCTAATCTAACCTAACCTAACCCAACCCAACTTAACCTAACCTAACCTAACCTAAACTAACCTAACCCACCTAACCTAACCTAACCTAACCCAACCTAACCCAACCCAACCCAACCTAACCTAACCTAAGCTAACCTAACCTAACCTAACCAAACCTAACCTAACCTAACTTAACCTAACCTAACGTAACCTAACCTATTCTAACGTAACCTAACCTTACCTGACCTAACCTAACCTAACGTAACCTAACCTAACCTAACATAACCTAACGTAACCTAACCTAACCTAACCTAACGTAACCTAACCTAACCTAACCTAACCTAACCCAACCCAACCCAACCCAACAACACCCAACCCAACCTAACCTAACCTAACCTAACCTTACCTAACCTAACGAAATTATCCTTACCTAACCTAACCTAACCTAACGTAACCTAACCTAACCTAACCTAACGTAACCTAACCTAACGTAACCTAACCTAACCTAACCTAACCCAACCTAACCTAACCTAACCTAACCTAACCCAACTCAACCCAACCTAACCTAATCTAACCTAACGTAACCTAACCTAACCTAACCAAACCTAACCTAACCTAACCTAACCTAACCTAACCTAACCTAACGACGGTTGCAAGCGCTTTCACAATAAATATCGCAGTTCCCCACTTTTAATGGTGAAAAACACTGCATCTCAGTAATTGACATTGTTTAATGCGGTTTTACGACGGTTCATATCTTAACCTAACCTAACATTCGCACTTGTATCTAAAAACGCTCTATTACACTGTTTTGTTCACAATTACGATATTTGCATAACCTCACAGTTTTTCACCAACTTATTGCAGTACAGAACGCTGTATCTCGCTAAATGACATTGTTCTTTAAGGTTTCACGATGCTTGCATGCGATTTAACGAGAATATCACAATATAGCAGTTTCGCACTTGTAACGGTAGAACACGCAGTATTTGGCTTGTTCATGCCGTTTTGTGTGCTTTCACAACATTTCACCTATCGCAGTTTAATACTCGCTATAAAACAACACTATCTCGTTAGATGACGTCGTTTTTGGTAGTTTCACGACGCTACCTAGCCTAAACTAACCTAGCCTAACCTAACCTTCGCACTTCTATCGTTAGAAAACGTTTTACTCGCCACTTTACAATGTTTTCTACAAGATTACGACGGTTTCATGCGCTTTCACATTAGATATCGTAGTTCCCGACTTGTAATGTTGAAAAACACTACATCTCACTAAGTGACATTGTTTAATGCGGTTTTACGACGGTTGATATGTCAACCTAACCTAACATTCGCACTTGTATCTAAAGACGCTCAATTACACTGTTTCGTTCACAATTACGATATTTGCTTGACCTCACAGTTTCTCACCAACTTATTACAGTACAGAGCGCTGTATCTCGCTAAATGACATCGTTCTTTAAGGTTTCACGATACTTGCATGCGCTTTACCGAGAATGTCACAACATAGCACTTTCGCACTTGTAACGGTACAACACGCAGTATTTGGCTTGTTCATGCCGTTTTGTGTGCTTTCACAACATTTTACCTATCGCAGTTTCGTACTCGCAATAAAACAACACTATCTCGTTAGATGACGTCGTTTTTGGTGGTTTCACGACGCTACCTAGCTTAAACTAACATAACTCAACCTAACCGAACCTTCGCACTTCTATCGTTAGAAAACGTTTTATTCGCTACTTTACATTGCTTTCTACAACATTACGACGGTTTCAAGCGCTTTCGCATTAAATATCGCAGTTCCCAACTTGTAAAGGTGAAAAACACTGCATCTCACTAAGTGACATTGTTTATTGCGGTTTTACGACGGTTCATACCTTAACCTAACGTAACCTAACCTAACCTAAGCCAACCTAACCTAACATACCCTAACCTAACCTAACGTAACCAAACCTAACCTAACGTAACCTAACCTAACCTAACCTAACCTAACGACGTTTGCAAGTGCTTTCACATTAGATATCGCAGTTCCCAACTTGTAATGGTGAAAAACACTGCATCTCACTAAGTGACATTGTTTAATGCGGTTTTACGACGGTTCATATCTTAACCTAACCTAACATTCGTACTTGTATTGAAAAACGCTCTATTACACTGTTTCGTTCACAATTACGATATTTGCATAACCTCACACTTTTTCACCAACTTATTGCAGTACAGAACGCTGTATCTCGCTAAATGACATCGTTCTTTAAGGTTTCACGATGCTTGCATGCGCTTCAACGAGAATATCACAATATAGCAGTTTCGCACTTGTAACGGTACAACACGCAGTATTTGTCTTGTTCATGCCGTTTTGAGTGCTTTCACAACATTTTACCTGTCGCAGTTTCATACTCGCATTAAAACAACACTATCTCGTTAGATGACGTCGTTTTTGGTGGTTTCACGACGCTACCTAGCTTAAACTAACCTAACCTAACCTAACCGTCGCACTTCTATCGTTAGAAAACGTTTTACTCGCCACTTTACAATGTTTTCTACAAGATTACGACGGTTTCATGCGCTTTCACATTAGATATCGTAGTTCCCGACTTGTAATGTTGAAAAACACTGCATCTCACTAAGTGACATTGTTTAATGCGGTTTTACGACGGTTGATATGTCAACCTAACCTAACATTCGCACTTGTATCTAAAGACGCTCAATTACACTGTTTCGTTCACAATTACGATATTTGCTTGACCTCACAGTTTCTCGCCAACTTATTACAGTACAGAACGCTGTATCTCGCTAAATGACATCGTTCTTTAAGGTTTCACGATACTTGCATGCGCTTTACCGAGAATGTCACAACGTAGCAGTTTCGCACTTGTAACGGTACAACACGCAGTATTTGGCTTGTTCATGCCGTTTTGTGTGCTTTCACAACATTTTACCTATCACAGTTTCGTACTCGCAATAAAACAACACTATCTCGTTAGATGACGTCGTTTTTGGTGGTTTCACGACGCTACATGGCTTAAACTAACATAACTCAACCTAACACAACCTTCGCACTTCTATCGTTAGAAAACGTTTTATTCGCTACTTTACAATGTTTTCTACAAGATTACGACGGTTTCATGCGCTTTCACATTAGATATCGCAGTTCCCGACTTGTAATGGTGGAAAACACAGCATCTCACTAAGTGACATTGTTTAATGTGGTTTTAGCGCGGTTCATATCTTAACCTAACCTAACCTTACCTAACCCAACCTAACCTAACCTAACCTAACCAAACCTTACCTAACATACCCTAACCAAACCTAACCTAACCTAACCTAACCTAACCTAACCTAACCTAACGACGTTTGCAAGCGCTTTCACATTAGATATCGCAGTTCCCGACTTGTAATGGTGAAAACACTGCATCTCACTAAGTGACATTGTTTAATGCGGTTTTACGACGGTTCATACCTTAACCTAACCTAACCTAACCTAACCTTACCTAACCTAACCTAACCTAACCCAACCCAACCCAACTTAACCTAACCTAACCTAACCTAACCTAAACTAACCTAACCCAACCTAACTTAACCTAACCTAACCTAACCCAACCTAACCCAACCCATCCCAACCTAACCTAACCTAAGCTAACCTAACCTAACCTAACAAAACCTAACCTAACCTAACTTAACCTAACCTAACGTAACCTAACCTAACCTATTCTAACGTAACCTAACCTTACCTGGCCTAACCTAACCTAACGTAACCTAACCTAACCTAACATAACCTAACCTAACCTAACCTAACCTAACCTAACGTAACCTAACCTAACCTAACCCAACCTAACCCAACCCAACCCAACCCAACACCCAACCCAACCTAACCTAACCTAACCTAACCTTACCTAACCTAACCAAACTATCCTTACCTAACCTAACCTAACCTAACGTAACCTAACCTAACCTAACCTAACGTAACCTAACCTAACGTAACCTAATCTAACCTAACCTAACCTAACCCAACCTAACCTAACCTAACCTAAGCCAACTCAACCCAACCTAACCTAATCTAACCTAACCTAACCTAACCTAACCTAACCAAACCTAACCTAACCTAACCTAACCTAACCTAACCTAACGACGGTTGCAAGCGCTTTCACATTAAATATCGCAGTTCCCCACTTTTAATGGTGAAAAACACTGCATCTCAGTAATTGACATTGTTTAATGCGGTTTTACGACGGTTCATATCTTAACCTAACCTAACATTCGCACTTGTATCTAAAAACGCTCTATTACACTGTTTTGTTCACAATTACGATATTTGCATAACCTCACAGTTTTTCACCAACTTATTGCAGTACAGAACGCTGTATCTCGCTAAATGACATTGTTCTTTAAGGTTTCACAATGCTTGCATGCGATTTAACGAGAATATCACAATATAGCAGTTTCGCACTTGTAGCGGTAGAACACGCAGTATTTGGCTTGTTCATGCCGTTTTGTGTGCTTTCACAACATTTCACCTATCGCAGTTTAATACTCGCTATAAAACAACACTATCTCGTTAGATGACGTCGTTTTTGGTAGTTTCACGACGCTACCTAGCTTAACTAACCTAACCTAACCTAACCTTCGCACTTCTATCGTTAGAAAACGTTTTACTCGCCACTTTATAATGTTTTCTACAAGATTACGACGGTTTCATGCGCTTTCACATTAGATATCGTAGTTCCCGACTTGTAATGTTGAAAAACACTACATCTCACTAAGTGACATTGTTTATGGCGGTTTTACGACGGTTGATATGTCAACCTAACCTAACATTCGCACTTGTATCTAAATACGCTCAATTACACTGTTTCGTTCAAAATTACGATATTTGCTTGACCTCACAGTTTCTCACCAACTTATTACAGTACAGAACGCTGTATCTCGCTAAATGACATCGTTTTTAACGTTTCACGATACTTGCATGCGCTTTACCGAGAATGTCACAACATAGCACTTTCGCACTTGTAACGGTACAACACGCAGTATTTGGCTTGTTCATGCCGTTTTGTGTGCTTTCACAACATTTTACCTATCGCAGTTTCGTACTCGCAATAAAACAACTACCTCGTTAGACGACGTCGTTTTTGGTGGTTTCACGACGCTACCTAGCTTAAACTAACATAACTCAACCTAACATAACCTTCGCACTTCTATCGTTAGAAAACGTTTTACTCGCTACTTTACATTGCTTTCTACAACATTACGACGGTTTCTAGCGCTTTCACATTAGATATCGCAGTTCCCAACTTGTAAAGGTGAAAAACACTGCATCTCACTAAGTGACATTGTTTATTGCGGTTTTACGACGGTTCATACCTTAACCTAACGTAACCTAACCTAACCTAACCCAACCTAACCTAACATAACCTAACCTAACCTAACCTAAACTAACCTAACCAAACCTAACCTAACGTAACCTAACCTAACCTAACCTAACCTAACCTAACCTAACCTAACGACGTTTGCAAGTGCTTTCACATTAGATATCGCAGTTGCCAACTTGTAATGGTGAAAAACACTGCATCTCACTAAGTGACATTGTTTAATGCGGTTTTACGACGGTTCATATCTTAACCTAACCTAACATTCGCACTTGTATTAAAAAACGCTCTATTACACTGTTTCCTTCACAATTAGGATATTTGCATAACCTCACAGTTTTTCACCAACTTATTGCAGTACAGAACGCTGTATCTCGCTAAATGACATCGCTCTTGAAGGTTTCACGATGCTTGCATGCGCTTTAACGAGAATATCACAACATAGCAGTTTCGCACTTGTAACGGTACAACACGCAGTATTTGGCTTGTTCATGCCGTTTTGTGTGCTTTCACAACATTTCACCTATCGCAGTTTCGTACTCGCAATAAAACAACACTATCTCGTTAGATGACGTTGTTTTTGGTAGTTTCACGACGCTACCTAGCTTGAACTAACATAACCTAACATGACCTTCGCACTTCTATCGTTAGAAAACGTTTTACTTGCTACTTTACATTGCTTTCTACAACATTACGACGGTTTCAAGCGCTTTCACATTAGATATCACAGTTCCCAACTTGTAAAGGTGAAAAACACTGCATCTCACTAAGTGACATTGTTTAATGCGGTTTTACGACGCTTCATACCTTAACCTAACCTAACCTAACCTAACCTTACCTTACCTAATCTAACCTAACCTAACCCAACCCAACTTAACCTAACCTAACCTAACCTAAACTAACCTAACCCACCTAACCTAACCTAACCTAACCCAACCTAACCCAACCCAACCCAACCTAACCTAACCTAAGCTAACCTAACCTAACCTAACCAAACCTAACCTAACCTAACTTAACCTAACCTAACGTAACCTAACCTATTCTAACGTAACCTAACCTTACCTGACCTAACCTAACCTAACGTAACCTAACCTAACCTAACATAACCTAACGTAACCTAACCTAACCTAACCTAACGTAACCTAACCTAACCTAACCCAACCTAACCCAACCCAACCCAACCCAACAACACCCAACCCAACCTAACCTAACCTAACCTAACCTTACCTAACCTAACCAAATTATCCTTACCTAACCTAACCTAACCTAACGTAACCTAACCTAACCTAAGCTAACGTAACCTAACCTAACCTAACCTAACCTAACCAAACCTAACCTAACCTAACCTAACCCAACGACGGTTGCAAGCGCTTTCACAATAAATATCGCAGTTCCCCACTTTTAATGGTGAAAAACACTGCATCTCAGTAATTGACATTGTTTAATGCGGTTTTACGACGGTTCATATCTTAACCTAACCTAACATTCGCACTTGTATCTAAAAACGCTCAATTACACTGTTTCGTTCACAATTACGATATTTGCTTGACCTCACAGTTTCTCACCAACTTATTACAGTACAGAGCGCTGTATCTCGCTAAATGACATCGTTCTTTAAGGTTTCACGATACTTGCATGCGCTTTACCGAGAATGTCACAACATAGCACTTTCGCACTTGTAACGGTACAACACGCAGTATTTGGCTTGTTCATGCCGTTTTGTGTGCTTTCACAACATTTTACCTATCGCAGTTTCGTACTCGCAATAAAACAACACTATCTCGTTAGATGACGTCGTTTTTGGTGGTTTCACGACGCTACCTAGCTTAAACTAACATAACTCAACCTAACATAACCTTCGCACTTCTATCGTTAGAAAACGTTTTACTCGCTACTTTACATTGCTTTCTACAACATTACGACGGTTTCAAGCGCTTTCGCATTAGATATCGCAGTTCCCAACTTGTAAAGGTGAAAAACACTGCATCTCACTAAGTGACATTGTTTATTGCGGTTTTACGACGGTTCATACCTTAACCTAACGTAACCTAACCTAACCTAAGCCAACCTAACCTAACATACCCTAACCTAACCTAACGTAACCAAACCTAACCTAACGTAACCTAACCTAACCTAACCTAACCTAACGACGTTTGCAAGTGCTTTCACATTAGATATCGCAGTTCCCAACTTGTAATGGTGAAAAACACTGCATCTCACTAAGTGACATTGTTTAATGCGGTTTTACGACGGTTCATATCTTAACCTAACCTAACATTCGTACTTGTATTGAAAAACGCTCTATTACACTGTTTCGTTCACAATTACGATATTTGCATAACCTCACACTTTTTCACCAACTTATTGCAGTACAGAACGCTGTATCTCGCTAAATGACATCGTTCTTTAAGGTTTCACGATGCTTGCATGCGCTTCAACGAGAATATCACAATATAGCAGTTTCGCACTTGTAACGGTACAACACGCAGTATTTGTCTTGTTCATGCCGTTTTGAGTGCTTTCACAACATTTTACCTGTCGCAGTTTCATACTCGCATTAAAACAACACTATCTCGTTAGATGACGTCGTTTTTGGTGGTTTCACGACGCTACCTAGCTTAAACTAACATAACTCAAACTAACCGAACCTTCGCACTTCTATCGTTAGAAAACGTTTTATTCGCTACTTTACAATGTTTTCTACAAGATTACGACGGTTTCATGCGCTTTCACATTAGATATCGCAGTTCCCTACTTGTAATGGTGAAAAACACAGCATCTCACTAAGTGACATTGTTTAACGCGGTTTTAGCGCGGTTCATATCTTAACCTAACCTAACCTTACCTAAACCAACCTAACCTAACCTAACCTAACCAAACCTTACCTAACATACCCTAACCTAACCTAACCTAACCTAACCAAACCTAACCTAACCTAACCTAACGTAACCTAACCTAACCTAACCTAACCTAACCTAACGACGTTTGCGAGCGCTTTCACATTAGATATCGCAGTTCCCGACTTGTAATGGTGAAAAACACTGCATCTCTCTAAGTGACATTGATTAATGCGGTTTTACGACGGTTCATATCTTAACCTAACCTAACATTCGCACTTGTATTAAAAAATGCTCTATTACACTGTTTCGTTCACAATTAGGATATTTGCATAACCTCACAGTTTTTCACCAACTTATTGCAGTACAGAACGCTGTATCTCGCTAAATGACATTGTTCTTTAAGGTTTCACGATGCTTGCATGCGCTTTAACGAGAATATCACAATATAGCAGTTTCGCACTTGTAACGGTAGAACACGCAGTATTTGGCTTGTTCATGCCGTTTTGTGTGCTTTCACAACATTTCACCTATCGCAGTTTAATACTCGCTATAAAACAACACTATCTCGTTAGATGACGTCGTTTTTGGTAGTTTCACGACGCTACCTAGCTTAAACTAACCTAACCTAACCTAACCGTCGCACTTCTATCGTTAGAAAACGTTTTACTCGCCACTTTACAATGTTTTCTACAAGATTACGTCGGTTTCATGCGCTTTCACATTAGATATCGTAGTTCCCGACTTGTAATGTTGAAAAACACTACATCTCACTAAGTGACATTGTTTAATGCGGTTTTACGACGGTTGATATGTCAACCTAACCTAACATTCGCACTTGTATCTAAAGACGCTCAATTACACTGTTTCGTTCACAATTACGATATTTGCTTGACCTCACAGTTTCTCGCCAACTTATTACAGTACAGAACGCTGTATCTCGCTAAATGACATCGTTCTTTAAGGTTTCACGATACTTGCATGCGCTTTACCGAGAATGTCACAACGTAGCAGTTTCGCACTTGTAACGGTACAACACGCAGTATTTGGCTTGTTCATGCCGTTTTGTGTGCTTTCACAACATTTTACCTATCACAGTTTCGTACTCGCAATAAAACAACACTATCTCGTTAGATGACGTCGTTTTTGGTGGTTTCACGACGCTACATGGCTTAAACTAACATAACTCAACCTAACATAACCTTCGCACTTCTATCGTTAGAAAACGTTTTACTCGCTACTTTACATTGCTTTCTACAACATTACGACGGTTTCAAGCGCTTTCACATTAGATATCGCAGTTCCCAACTTGTAAAGGTGAAAAACACTGCATCTCACTAAGTGACATTGTTTATTGCGGTTTTACGACGGTTCATACCTTAACCTAACGTAACCTAACCTAACCTAACCCAACCTAACCTAACATAACCTAACCTAACCTAACCTAACCAAACCTAACCTAACGTAACCTAACCTAACCTAACCTAACCTAACCTAACGACGTTTGCAAGTGCTTTCACATTAGATATCACAGTTCCCAACTTGTAATGGTGAAAAACACTGCATCTCACTAAGTGACATTGTTTAATGCGGTTTTACGACGGTTCATATCTTAACCTAACCTAACATTCGTACTTGTATTGAAAAACGCTCTATTACTGTTTCGTTCACAATTACGATATTTGCATAACCTCACAGTTTTTCACCAACCTATTGCAGTAGAGAACGCTGTATCTCGCTAAATGACATCGTTCTTTAAGGTTTCACGATGCTTGCATGCGCTTTAACGAGAATATCACAATATAGCAGTTTCGCACTTGTAACGGTAGAACACGCAGTATTTGGCTTGTTCATGCCGTTTTGTGTGCATTCACAACATTTTACCTATCGCAGTTTAATACTCGCAATAAAACAACACTATCTCGTTAGATGACGTCGTTTTTGGTAGTTTCACGACGCTACCTAGCTTAAACTAACCTAACCTAACCTAACCTTCGCACTTCTATCGTTAGAAAACGTTTACTCGCAACTTTACAATGTTTTCTACAAGATTACGACGGTTTCATGCGCTTTCACATTAGATATCGTAGTTCCCGACTTGTAATGGTGGAAAACACAGCATCTCACTAAGTGACATTGTTTAATGCGGTTTTAGCGCGGTTCATATCTTAACCTAACCTAACCTTACCTAACCCAACCTAACCTAACCTAACCTAACCAAACCTTACCTAACATACCCTAACCAAACCTAACCTAACCTAACCTAACCTAACCTAACCTAACGACGTTTGCAAGCGCTTTCACATTAGATATCGCAGTTCCCGACTTGTAATGGTGAAAACACTGCATCTCACTAAGTGACATTGTTTAATGCGGTTTTACGACGGTTCATACCTTAACCTAACCTAACCTAACCTAACCTTACCTAACCTAACCTAACCTAACCCAACCCAACTTAACCTAACCTAACCTAACCTAACCTAAACTAACCTAACCCAACCTAACTTAACCTAACCTAACCTAACCCAACCTAACCCAACCCATCCCAACCTAACCTAACCTAAGCTAACCTAACCTAACCTAACAAAACCTAACCTAACCTAACTTAACCTAACCTAACGTAACCTAACCTAACCTATTCTAACGTAACCTAACCTTACCTGGCCTAACCTAACCTAACGTAACCTAACCTAACCTAACCTAACCTAACCTAACCTAACCTAACCTAACGTAACCTAACCTAACCTAACCCAACCTAACCCAACCCAACCCAACCCAACCCAACACCCAACCCAACCTAACCTAACCTAACCTAACCTTACCTAACCTAACCAAACTATCCTTACCTAACCTAACCTAACCTAACGTAACCTAACCTAACCTAACCTAACGTAACCTAACCTAACGTAACCTAACCTAACCTAACCTAACCTAACCCAACCTAACCTAACCTAACCTAACCCAACTCAACCCAACCTAACCTAATCTAACCTAACCTAACCTAACCTAACCTAACCAAACCTAACCTAACCTAACCTAACCTAACCTAACGACGTTTGCAAGCGCTTTCACATTAGATATCGCAGTTCCCAACTTGTAATGGTGAAAAACACTGCATCTCACTAAGTGACATTGTTTAATGCGGTTTTACGACGGTTCATATCTTAACCTAACCTAACATTCGCACTTGTATCTAAAAACGCTCTATTACACTGTTTTGTTCACAATTACGATATTTGCATAACCTCACAGTTTTTCACCAACTTATTGCAGTACAGAACGCTGTATCTCGCTAAATGACATTGTTCTTTAAGGTTTCACGATGCTTGCATGCGCTTTAACGAGAATATCACAATATAGCAGTTTCGCACTTGTAACGGTAGAACACGCAGTTTTTGGCTTGTTCATGCCGTTTTGTGTGCTTTCACAACATTTCACCTATCGCAGTTTATTACTCGCTATAAAACAACACTATCTCGTTAGATGACGTCGTTTTTGGTAGTTTCACGACGCTACCTAGCTTAAACTATCCTAACCTAACCTAACCTTCGCACTTCTATCGTTAGAAAACGTTTTACTCGCCACTTTGCAATGTTTTCTACAAGATTACGACGGTTTCATGCGCTTTCACATTAGATATCGTAGTTCCCGACTTGTAATGTTGAAAAACACTACATCACACTAAGTGACACTGTTTAATGCGGTTTTACGACGGTTGATATGTCAACCTAACCTAACATTCGCACTTGTATCTAAAGACGCTCAATTACACTGTTTCGTTCACAATTACGATATTTGCTTGACCTCACAGTTTCTCACCAACTTATTACAGTACAGAACGCTGTATCTCGCTAAATGACATCGTTCTTTAAGGTTTCACGATACTTGCATGCGCTTTACCGAGAATGTCACAACATAGCCGTTTCGCACTTGTAACGGTACAACACGCAGTATTTGGCTTGTTCATGCCGTTTTGTGTGCTTTCACAACATTTTACCTATCGCAGTTTTGTACTCGCAATAAAACAACACTATCTCGTTAGATGACGTCGTTTTTGGTGGTTTCACGACGCTACCTAGCTTAAACTAACATAACTCAACCTAACATAACCTTCGCACTTCTATCGTTAGAAAACGTTTTACTCGCTACTTTACATTGCTTTCTACAACATTACGACGGTTTCAAGCGCTTTCACATTAGATATCGCAGTTCCCAACTTGTAAAGGTGAAAAACACTGCATCTCACTAAGTGACATTGTTTATTGCGGTTTTACGACGGTTCATACCTTAACCTAACGTAACCTAACCTAACCTAACCCAACCTAACCTAACATAACCTAACCTAACCTAACCTAACCTAACCAAACCTAACCTAACGTAACCTAACCTAACCTAACCTAACCTAACCTAACCTAACGACGTTTGCAAGCGCTTTCACATTAGATATCGCAGTTCCCAACTTGTAATGGTGAAAAACACTGCATCTCACTAAGTGACATTGTTTAATGCGGTTTTACGACGGTTCATATCTTAACCTAACCTAACATTCGTACTTGTATTGAAAAACGCTCTATTACACTGTTTCGTTCACAATTACGATATTTGCATAACCTCACAGTTTTTCACCAACTTATTGCAGTACAGAACGCTGTATCTCGCTAAATGACATCGTTCTTTAAGGTTTCACGATGCTTGCATGCGCTTCAACGAGAATATCACAATATAGCAGTTTCGCACTTGTAACGGTACAACACGCAGTATTTGGCTTGTTCATGCCGTTTTGAGTGCTTTCACAACATTTTACCTGTCGCAGTTTCGTACTCGCATTAAAACAACACTATCTCGTTAGATGACGTCGTTTTTGGTGGTTTCACGACGCTACCTATCTTAAACTAACATAACTCAAACTAACCGAACCTTCGCACTTCTATCGTTAGAAAACGTTTTATTCGCTACTTTACAATGTTTTCTACAAGATTACGACGGTTTCATGCGCTTTCACATTAGATATCGCAGTTCCCGACTTGTAATGGTGAAAAACACAGCATCTCACTAAGTGACATTGTTTAACGCGGTTTTAGCGCGGTTCATATCTTAACCTAACCTAACCTTACCTAAACCAACCTAACCTAACTAACCTAACCAAACCTTACCTAACATACCCTAACCTAACCTAACCTAACCTAACCTAACCAAACCTAACCTAACCTAACCTAACGTAACCTAACCTAACCTAACCTAACCTAACCTAACCTAACCTAACGACGTTTGCGAGCGCTTTCACATTAGATATCGCAGTTCCCGACTTGTAATGGTGAAAAACACTGCATCTCTCCAAGTGACATTGATTAATGCGGTTTTACGACGGTTCATATCTTAACCTAACCTAACATTCGCACTTGTATTAAAAAACGCTCTATTACACTGTTTCGTTCACAATTAGGATATTTGCATAACCTCACAGTTTTTCACCAACTTATTGCAGTACAGAACGCTGTATCTCGCTAAATGACATTGTTCTTTAAGGTTTCACGATGCTTGCATGCGCTTTAACGAGAATATCACAATATAGCAGTTTCGCACTTGTAACGGTAGAACACGCAGTATTTGGCTTGTTCATGCCATTTTGTGTGCTTTCACAACATTTTACCTATCGCAGTTTAATACTCGCTATAAAACAACACTATCTCGTTAGATGACGTCGTTTTTGGTAGTTTCACGACGCTACCTAGCTTAAACTAACCTAACCTAACCTAACCGTCGCACTTCTATCGTTAGAAAACGTTTTACTCGCCACTTTACAATGTTTTCTACAAGATTACGACGGTTTCATGCGCTTTCACATTAGATATCGTAGTTCCCGACTTGTAATGTTGAAAAACACTACATCTCACTAAGTGACATTGTTTAATGCGGTCTTACGACGGTTGATATGTCAACCTAACCTAACATTCGCACTTGAATGTAAAGACGCTCAATTACACTGTTTCGTTCACAATTACGATATTTGCTTGACCTCACAGTTTCTCGCCAACTTATTACAGTACAGAACGCTGTATCTCGCTAAATGACATCGTTCTTTAAGGTTTCACGATACTTGCATGCGCTTTACCGAGAATGTCACAACGTAGCAGTTTCGCACTTGTAACGGTACAACACGCAGTATTTGGCTTGTTCATGCCGTTTTGTGTGCTTTCACAACATTTTACCTATCGCAGTTTCGTACTCGCAATAAAACAACACTATCTCGTTAGATGACGTCGTTTTTGGTGGTTTCTCGACGCTACATGGCTTAAACTAACATAACTCAACCTAACATAACCTTCGCACTTATATCGTTAGAAAACGTTTTACTCGCTACTTTACATTGCTTTCTACAACATTACGACGGTTTCAAGCGCTTTCACATTAGATATCGCAGTTCCCAACTTGTAAAGGTGAAAAACACTGCATCTCACTAAGTGACATTGTTTATTGCGGTTTTACGACGGTTCATACCTTAACCTAACGTAACCTAACCTAACCTAACCCAACCTAACCTAACATAACCTAACCTAACCTAACCTAACCTAACCTAACCTAACCTAACCTAACCAAACCTAACCTAACGTAACCTAACCTAACCTAACCTAACCTAACCTAACGACGTTTGCAAGTGCTTTCACATTAGATATCGCAGTTCCCAACTTGTAATGGTGAAAAACACTGCATCTCACTAAGTGACATTGTTTAATGCGGTTTTACGACGGTTCATATCTTAACCTAACCTAACATTCGTACTTGTATTGAAAAACGCTCTATTACACTGTTTCGTTCACAATTACGATATTTGCATAACCTCACAGTTTTTCGCCAACTTATTGCAGTACAGAACGCTGTATCTCGCTAAATGACATTGTTCTTTAAGGTTTCACGATGCTTGCATGCGCTTTAACGAGAATATCACAATATAGCAGTTTCGCACTTGTAACGGTAGAACACGCAGTATTTGGCTTGTTCATGCCGTTTTGTGTGCTTTCACAACATTTCACCTATCGCAGTTTAATAGTCGCTATAAAACAACACTATCTCGTTAGATGACGTCGTTTTTGGTGGTTTCACGACGCTACCTAGCTTAAACTAACATAACTCAACCTAACATAACCTTCGCCCTTCTATCGTTAGAAAACGTTTTACTCGCTACTTTACATTGCTTTCTACAACATTACGACGGTTTCAAGCGCTTTCACATTAGATATCGCAGTTCCCAACTTGTAAAGGTGAAAAACACTGCATCTCACTAAGTGACATTGTTTATTGCGGTTTTACGACGGTTCATACTTTAACCTAACGTAACCTAACCTAACCTAACCCAACCTAACCTAACATAACCTAACCTAACCTAACCTAACCTAACCAAACCTAACCTAACGTAACCTAACCTAACCTAACCTAACCTAACCTAACGACGTTTGCAAGCGCTTTCACATTAGATATCGCAGTTCCCAACTTGTAATGGTGAAAAACACTGCATCTCACTAAGTGACATTGTTTAATGCGGTTTTACGACGGTTCATATCTTAACCTAACCTAACATTCGTACTTGTATTGAAAAACGCTCTATTACACTGTTTCGTTCACAATTACGATATTTGCATAACCTCACAGTTTTTCACCAACTTATTGCAGTACAGAACGCTGTATCTCGCTAAATGATATTGTTCTTTAAGGTTTCACGATGCTTGCATGCGCTTTAACGAGAATATCACAATATAGCAGTTTCGCACTTGTAACGGTAGAACACGCAGTATTTGGCTAGTTCATGCCATTTTGTGTGCTTTCCCAATATTTCACCTATCGCAGTTTCGTACTCGCAATAAAACAACACTATCTCGTTAGATGACATCGTTTTTGGTGGTTTCACGACGCTACCTAGCTTAAACTAACCTAACCTAACCTAACCGTCGCACTTCTATCGTTAGAAAACGTTTTACTCGCCACTTTACAATGTTTTCTACAAGATTACGACGGTTTCATGCGCTTTCACATTAGATATCGTAGTTCCCGACTTGTAATGTTGAAAAACACTACATCTCACTAAGTGACATTGTTTAATGCGGTCTTACGACGGTTGATATGTCAACCTAACCTAACATTCGCACTTGAATGTAAAGACGCTCAATTACACTGTTTCGTTCACAATTACGATATTTGCTTGACCTCACAGTTTCTCGCCAACTTATTACAGTACAGAACGCTGTATCTCGCTAAATGACATCGTTCTTTAAGGTTTCACGATACTTGCATGCGCTTTACCGAGAATGTCACAACGTAGCAGTTTCGCACTTGTAACGGTACAACACGCAGTATTTGGCTTGTTCATGCCGTTTTGTGTGCTTTCACAACATTTTACCTATCGCAGTTTCGTACTCGCAATAAAACAACACTATCTCGTTAGATGACGTCGTTTTTGGTGGTTTCTCGACGCTACATGGCTTAAACTAACATAACTCAACCTAACATAACCTTCGCACTTATATCGTTAGAAAACGTTTTACTCGCTACTTTACATTGCTTTCTACAACATTACGACGGTTTCAAGCGCTTTCACATTAGATATCGCAGTTCCCAACTTGTAAAGGTGAAAAACACTGCATCTCACTAAGTGACATTGTTTATTGCGGTTTTACGACGGTTCATACCTTAACCTAACGTAACCTAACCTAACCTAACCCAACCTAACCTAACATAACCTAACCTAACCTAACCTAACCTAACCTAACCTAACCAAACCTAACCTAACGTAACCTAACCTAACCTAACCTAACCTAACCTAACGACGTTTGCAAGTGCTTTCACATTAGATATCGCAGTTCCCAACTTGTAATGGTGAAAAACACTGCATCTCACTAAGTGACATTGTTTAATGCGGTTTTACGACGGTTCATATCTTAACATAACCTAACATTCGTACTTGTATTGAAAAACGCTCTATTACACTGTTTCGTTCACAATTACGATATTTGCATAACCTCACAGTTTTTCACCAACTTATTGCAGTACAGAACGCTGTATCTCGCTAAATGACATTGTTCTTTAAGGTTTCACGATGCTTGCATGCGCTTTAACGAGAATATCACAATATAGCAGTTTCGCACTTGTAACGGTAGAACACGCAGTATTTGGCTTGTTCATGCCATTTTGTGTGCTTTCACAACATTTTACCTATCGCAGTTTAATACTCGCTATAAAACAACACTATCTCGTTAGATGACGTCGTTTTTGGTAGTTTCACGACGCTACCTAGCTTAAACTAACCTAACCTAACCTAACCGTCGCACTTCTATCGTTAGAAAACGTTTTACTCGCCACTTTACAATGTTTTCTACAAGATTACGACGGTTTCATGCGCTTTCACATTAGATATCGTAGTTCCCGACTTGTAATGTTGAAAAACACTACATCTCACTAAGTGACATTGTTTAATGCGGTCTTACGACGGTTGATATGTCAACCTAACCTAACATTCGCACTTGAATGTAAAGACGCTCAATTACACTGTTTCGTTCACAATTACGATATTTGCTTGACCTCACAGTTTCTCGCCAACTTATTACAGTACAGAACGCTGTATCTCGCTAAATGACATCGTTCTTTAAGGTTTCACGATACTTGCATGCGCTTTACCGAGAATGTCACAACGTAGCAGTTTCGCACTTGTAACGGTACAACACGCAGTATTTGGCTTGTTCATGCCGTTTTGTGTGCTTTCACAACATTTTACCTATCGCAGTTTCGTACTCGCAATAAAACAACACTATCTCGTTAGATGACGTCGTTTTTGGTGGTTTCTCGACGCTACATGGCTTAAACTAACATAACTCAACCTAACATAACCTTCGCACTTATATCGTTAGAAAACGTTTTACTCGCTACTTTACATTGCTTTCTACAACATTACGACGGTTTCAAGCGCTTTCACATTAGATATCGCAGTTCCCAACTTGTAAAGGTGAAAAACACTGCATCTCACTAAGTGACATTGTTTATTGCGGTTTTACGACGGTTCATACCTTAACCTAACGTAACCTAACCTAACCTAACCCAACCTAACCTAACATAACCTAACCTAACCTAACCTAACCTAACCTAACCTAACCTAACCTAACCAAACCTAACCTAACGTAACCTAACCTAACCTAACCTAACCTAACCTAACGACGTTTGCAAGTGCTTTCACATTAGATATCGCAGTTCCCAACTTGTAATGGTGAAAAACACTGCATCTCACTAAGTGACATTGTTTAATGCGGTTTTACGACGGTTCATATCTTAACCTAACCTAACATTCGTACTTGTATTGAAAAACGCTCTATTACACTGTTTCGTTCACAATTACGATATTTGCATAACCTCACAGTTTTTCGCCAACTTATTGCAGTACAGAACGCTGTATCTCGCTAAATGACATTGTTCTTTAAGGTTTCACGATGCTTGCATGCGCTTTAACGAGAATATCACAATATAGCAGTTTCGCACTTGTAACGGTAGAACACGCAGTATTTGGCTTGTTCATGCCGTTTTGTGTGCTTTCACAACATTTCACCTATCGCAGTTTAATAGTCGCTATAAAACAACACTATCTCGTTAGATGACGTCGTTTTTGGTGGTTTCACGACGCTACCTAGCTTAAACTAACATAACTCAACCTAACATAACCTTCGCCCTTCTATCGTTAGAAAACGTTTTACTCGCTACTTTACATTGCTTTCTACAACATTACGACGGTTTCAAGCGCTTTCACATTAGATATCGCAGTTCCCAACTTGTAAAGGTGAAAAACACTGCATCTCACTAAGTGACATTGTTTATTGCGGTTTTACGACGGTTCATACTTTAACCTAACGTAACCTAACCTAACCTAACCCAACCTAACCTAACATAACCTAACCTAACCTAACCTAACCTAACCAAACCTAACCTAACGTAACCTAACCTAACCTAACCTAACCTAACCTAACGACGTTTGCAAGCGCTTTCACATTAGATATCGCAGTTCCCAACTTGTAATGGTGAAAAACACTGCATCTCACTAAGTGACATTGTTTAATGCGGTTTTACGACGGTTCATATCTTAACCTAACCTAACATTCGTACTTGTATTGAAAAACGCTCTATTACACTGTTTCGTTCACAATTACGATATTTGCATAACCTCACAGTTTTTCACCAACTTATTGCAGTACAGAACGCTGTATCTCGCTAAATGATATTGTTCTTTAAGGTTTCACGATGCTTGCATGCGCTTTAACGAGAATATCACAATATAGCAGTTTCGCACTTGTAACGGTAGAACACGCAGTATTTGGCTAGTTCATGCCATTTTGTGTGCTTTCCCAATATTTCACCTATCGCAGTTTCGTACTCGCAATAAAACAACACTATCTCGTTAGATGACATCGTTTTTGGTGGTTTCACGACGCTACCTAGCTTAAACTAACCTAACCTAACCTAACCGTCGCACTTCTATCGTTAGAAAACGTTTTACTCGCCACTTTACAATGTTTTCTACAAGATTACGACGGTTTCATGCGCTTTCACATTAGATATCGTAGTTCCCGACTTGTAATGTTGAAAAACACTACATCTCACTAAGTGACATTGTTTAATGCGGTCTTACGACGGTTGATATGTCAACCTAACCTAACATTCGCACTTGAATGTAAAGACGCTCAATTACACTGTTTCGTTCACAATTACGATATTTGCTTGACCTCACAGTTTCTCGCCAACTTATTACAGTACAGAACGCTGTATCTCGCTAAATGACATCGTTCTTTAAGGTTTCACGATACTTGCATGCGCTTTACCGAGAATGTCACAACGTAGCAGTTTCGCACTTGTAACGGTACAACACGCAGTATTTGGCTTGTTCATGCCGTTTTGTGTGCTTTCACAACATTTTACCTATCGCAGTTTCGTACTCGCAATAAAACAACACTATCTCGTTAGATGACGTCGTTTTTGGTGGTTTCTCGACGCTACATGGCTTAAACTAACATAACTCAACCTAACATAACCTTCGCACTTATATCGTTAGAAAACGTTTTACTCGCTACTTTACATTGCTTTCTACAACATTACGACGGTTTCAAGCGCTTTCACATTAGATATCGCAGTTCCCAACTTGTAAAGGTGAAAAACACTGCATCTCACTAAGTGACATTGTTTATTGCGGTTTTACGACGGTTCATACCTTAACCTAACGTAACCTAACCTAACCTAACCCAACCTAACCTAACATAACCTAACCTAACCTAACCTAACCTAACCTAACCTAACCAAACCTAACCTAACGTAACCTAACCTAACCTAACCTAACCTAACCTAACGACGTTTGCAAGTGCTTTCACATTAGATATCGCAGTTCCCAACTTGTAATGGTGAAAAACACTGCATCTCACTAAGTGACATTGTTTAATGCGGTTTTACGACGGTTCATATCTTAACCTAACCTAACATTCGTACTTGTATTGAAAAACGCTCTATTACACTGTTTCGTTCACAATTACGATATTTGCATAACCTCACAGTTTTTCACCAACTTATTGCAGTACAGAACGCTGTATCTCGCTAAATGACATTGTTCTTTAAGGTTTCACGATGCTTGCATGCGCTTTAACGAGAATATCACAATATAGCAGTTTCGCACTTGTAACGGTAGAACACGCAGTATTTGGCTTGTTCATGCCGTTTTGTGTGCTTTCACAACAATTCACCTATCGCAGTTTAATACTCGCTATAAAACAACACTATCTCGTTAGATGACGTCGTTTTTGGTGGTTTCACGACGCTACCTAGCTTAAACTAACATAACTCAACCTAACATAACCTTCGCCCTTCTATCGTTAGAAAACGTTTTACTCGCTACTTTACATTGCTTTCTACAACATTACGACGGTTTCAAGCGCTTTCACATTAGATATCGCAGTTCCCAACTTGTAAAGGTGAAAAACACTGCATCTCACTAAGTGACATTGTTTATTGCGGTTTTACGACGGTTCATACTTTAACCTAACGTAACCTAACCTAACCTAACCCAACCTAACCTAACATAACCTAACCTAACCTAACCTAACCTAACCTAACCAAACCTAACCTAACGTAACCTAACCTAACCTAACCTAACCTAACGACGTTTGCAAGCGCTTTCACATTAGATATCGCAGTTCCCAACTTGTAATGGTGAAAAACACTGCATCTCACTAAGTGACATTGTTTAATGCGGTTTTACGACGGTTCATATCTTAACCTAACCTAACATTCGTACTTGTATTGAAAAACGCTCTATTACACTGTTTCGTTCACAATTACGATATTTGCATAACCTCACAGTTTTTCACCAACTTATTGCAGTACAGAACGCTGTATCTCGCTAAATGATATTGTTCTTTAAGGTTTCACGATGCTTGCATGCGCTTTAACGAGAATATCACAATATAGCAGTTTCGCACTTGTAACGGTAGAACACGCAGTATTTGGCTAGTTCATGCCATTTTGTGTGCTTTCCCAATATTTCACCTATCGCAGTTTCGTACTCGCAATAAAACAACACTATCTCGTTAGATGACATCGTTTTTGGTGGTTTCACGACGCTACCTAGCTCAAACTGAACCTTCGCACTTCTATCGTTAGAAAACGTTTTATTCGCTACTTTACAATGTTTTCTACAAGATTACGACGGTTTCATGCGCTTTCACATTAGATATCGCAGTTCCCGACTTGTAATGGTGGAAAACACAGCATCTCACTAAGTGACATTGTTTAATGCGGTTTTAGCGCGGTTCATATCTTAACCTAACCTAACCTTACCTAACCCAACCTAACCTAACCTAACCTAACCAAACCTTACCTAACATACCCTAACCTAACCTAACCTAACCTAACCTAACCTAACCTAACGACGTTTGCAAGCGCTTTCACATTAGATATCGCAGTTCCCGACTTGTAATGGTGAAAACACTGCATCTCACTAAGTGACATTGTTTAATGCGGTTTTACGACGGTTCATACCTTAACCTAACCTAACCTAACCTAACCTTACCTAACCTAACCTAACCTAACCCAACCCAACTTAACCTAACCTAACCTAACCTAACCTAAACTAACCTAACCCAACCTAACCTAACCTAACCTAACCTAACCCAACCTAACCCAACCCATCCCAACCTAACCTAACCTAAGCTAACCTAACCTAACCTAACCAAACCTAACCTAACCTAACTTAACCTAACCTAACGTAACCTAACCTAACCTATTCTAACGTAACCTAACCTTACCTGACCTAACCTAACCTAACGTAACCTAACCTAACCTAACATAACCTAACGTAACCTAACCTAACCTAACCTAACGTAACCTAACCTAACCTAACCCAACCTAACCCAACCCAACCCAACCCAACAACACCCAACCCAACATAACCTAACCTAACCTAACCTTACCTAACCTAACCAAATTATCCTTACCTAACCTAACCTAACGTAACCTAACCTAACGTAACCTAACCTAACGTAACCTAACCTAACCCAACTCAACCCAACCTAACCTAATCTAACCTAACCTAACCTAACCTAACCTAACCAAACCTAACCTAACCTAACCTAACCTAACCTAACCTAACGACGTTTGCAAGCGCTTTCACATTAGATATCGCAGTTCCCAACTTGTAATGGTGAAAAACACTGCATCTCACTAAGTGACATTGTTTAATGCGGTTTTACGACGGTTCATATCTTAACCTAACCTAACATTCGCACTTGTATCTAAAAACGCTCTATTACACTGTTTTGTTCACAATTACGATATTTGCATAACCTCACAGTTTTTCACCAACTTATTGCAGTACAGAACGCTGTATCTCGCTAAATGACATTGTTCTTTAAGGTTTCACGATGCTTGCATGCGCTTTAACGAGAATATTACAATATAGCAGTTTCGCACTTGTAACGGTAGAACACGCAGTTTTTGGCTTGTTCATGCCGTTTTGTGTGCTTTCACAACATTTCACCTATCGCAGTTTATTACTCGCTATAAAACAACACTATCTCGTTAGATGACGTCGTTTTTGGTAGTTTCACGACGCTACCTAGCTTAAACTATCCTAACCTAACCTAACCTTCGCACTTCTATCGTTAGAAAACGTTTTACTCGCCACTTTGCAATGTTTTCTACAAGATTACGACGGTTTCATGCGCTTTCACATTAGATATCGTAGTTCCCGACTTGTAATGTTGAAAAACACTACATCACACTAAGTGACACTGTTTAATGCGGTTTTACGACGGTTGATATGTCAACCTAACCTAACATTCGCACTTGTATCTAAAGACGCTCAATTACACTGTTTCGTTCACAATTACGATATTTGCTTGACCTCACAGTTTCTCACCAACTTATTACAGTACAGAACGCTGTATCTCGCTAAATGACATCGTTCTTTAAGGTTTCACGATACTTGCATGCGCTTTACCGAGAATGTCACAACATAGCAGTTTCGCACTTGTAACGGTACAACACGCAGTATTTGGCTTGTTCATGCCGTTTTGTGTGCTTTCACAACATTTTACCTATCGCAGTTTCGTACTCGCAATAAAACAACACTATCTCGTTAGATGACGTCGTTTTTGGTGGTTTCACGACGCTACCTAGCTTAAACTAACATAACTCAACCTAACATAAC